>NC_071260.1:2790000-2805000 GCF_023375685.1 Ictalurus furcatus | reverse complement strand
GTTATGGACGTGTAGTAGTGACATGTAAACACCTTAATCACATTATGAACGTCGTGTGAGAGTTTTCACCGCATTTTGCGACAGGACACGATCACACACGGCAGTTTTACGTTTTACGGCGAACAAGAGAGTTCGGCCGCGTCCCAAATCGCATACTTTCCTTCTATAGGCCTGTAGTGGGGAAAAATACATGTATCTCGGCTACTATATAGACGGTAAGTACGCGGTTTGGGACACACCCACCGCTTCAAGCAGTTGTCTATTAGCACATATAGCATGACAAATAATTAACTGCACTTAAAGCGTTCGTAAAAAAAAATAAATAAATAAAAACACCCAAAACTGTATACGGTACCATAAGGAAGACGAACTGTATGTTGATACGTGAAATTCTGGAGGGACGTCGGACGGCGTGGCGCGGTGACGTAATGAAGCGGGCTGTTAATCTAATTATGTTCTAGAACATGTAAAACGGGTACATGACAGGAGTATTCTAAAAGCGACTCATGTAAACACCTTAATCACAATATTGTCTTACTCAGATTAAGGTCAATAATTAGATTACTGCTGTCCATGTAAACGTAGTCTATGTTTATTACAGTGGAAAGCAACAGAAAGATACAAATGTGGGTCGGGGCTAATAAAAATCCTAACCATAAACCTTACCCTAACCATAAACCTTACCCTTACCATAACCCTTACCCTTACCCTTACCATAACCCTAACCCTTACCTTAACCCTTACCCTTACCCTAACCCTTACCTTAACTCTTACCCTTACCATAACCCTAACCCATACCAAAACCCTTACCCTTACCATAACCCTAACCCTTACCCTAACCCTTACCATAACCCTAACCCTAACCCGTACCAAAACCCTTACCCTTACCATAACCCTAACCCTTACCATAACCCTAACCCTTACCCTAACCCTTACCCTTACCATAACCCTAACCCTTACCTCAACCCTAACCCTTACCCTAACCCTAACCCTTACCATAACCCTAACCCTTACCTCAACCCTTACCCTTACCATAACCCTAACCCTTACCTTAACCCTTACCATAACCCTAACCCTTACCCTAACCCTTACCATAACCCTAACCCTAACCCGTACCAAAACCCTTACCCTTACCATAACCCTAACCCTTACCATAACTCTAACCCTTACCATAACCCTAACCCTTACCCTAACCCTAACCCTTACCATAACCCTAACCCTTACCCTTACCATAACCCTAACCCTTACCCTAACCCTAACCCTTACCATAACCCTAACCCTTACCCTAACCCTAACCCTTACCCTTACCATAACCCTAACCCTTACCTTAACCCTTACCATAACCCTAACCCTTACCCTAACCCGTACCAAAACCCTTACCCTTACCATAACCCTAACCCTTACCATAATCCTTACCGTTACCTTAACCCCTACCCTTACCTTAACCCTTAACATAACCCTTACCCTTAGCCTAACCCATACCAAAACCCTTACCATAACCCTAACCCGTACCCTAACCCTTACCATAACCCTAACCCGTACCCTAACCCTTACCATAACCCTTACCCTAACCCTTACCCTTACCATAACCCTAACCCTTACCCTAACCCTCATTTATAGGAATGTATTTTCCACTATTGGTGTTTCTTAATATTGACATGTATATCAAACACAAATATGCTGCTGATTCAGGTTACTTTTGCACCCAGATAAGTTTACAACAACACATACACACACAGAAATCTCTTAGTCTGTCTCTAGGCACACAGAGTAACAGTACACACTTGCAACTGATCCGAAAAGATACAGTGTGTGTGTGTGTGTAAGTGAGTGAGTGGGATCACACAAATATCCCTGCGTTGCTTCTAGTTCTGAGTGTCCATGAGAGTGCACAGAGAAGGTCAGCGTCTTACCTGCAAAACACAGAGAGAAAGAGAGAGAAGGAAAAACACGTTAGATTCCACCTGAAGCCCATCCATCACTGTCCACATGCTTTATGTGGCTCTGCAAACACTGCTCAATTTCTGTTCCAACAAAAACAATCTGAGTTGGTTCTATCGTAGGTGTGTTTTCAGTGGGTGTAGACTGCAGCCTGCACCGTGCACTTGCTCCGATGTTCATGCACACCTGCAATTTCAGCTAACCGCTGTTTTTTAAAGCAGTCGTCCCTAATCCTGGCACAGAGGCTGTGATGCAAACCCCAACGTGGCCTTCGCTCAACTCACAGACACGTCGCGTATTTGACTTGGCAGTGATGGCTAAATGTAATCTCGCTGCTCAGGTCTACGGGGAGACAGCTTTGGCTTTTAATGCTTCTGGACTTTCCAACACACTCTTGGACGTGGGGACAAATCGTGATAGGAATCATCTTGAGTATTATAAAAGCAGCACTGATTCAATATGACATTATGTACTGATGTGCTTCGGTATTATGCACCAGTTTGATTTATTTATTTGTTTTAGATAGACGCACAGGCCACACCTTCTTCACTGTGTCTGAAATGCACAGAGGTCACACTTGCTTCACAGTTTCCAACAGGTAAAGAGGCCATACCTCATGTACTGGAATTGAAAGGTACAGTGGTCATGCATACGTTATAGGTACTGGAACGTATAGAGAACATGCCTTCATCACTGGGTCTGACAGGCACAGAGGCCACGCCCACTTTACTAGCACTGGAAGGTACAGAGGTCAAGCCTACTTTAGTAGCACTTAAAGGTAGAAAGAACATGCCTTCTTTACCGGGTCTGAAAGGTAGAGAGGCCGTGCCTTCTTTACCGGGTCTGAAAGGTAGAGTGGTCGTGCCTTCTTTACCGGGTCTGAAAGGTAGAGTGGTCGTGCCTTCTTTACCGGGTCTGAAAGGTAGAGTGGTCGTGCCTTCTTTACCGGGTCTGAAAGGTAGACAGGCCGTGCCTTCTTTACCGGGTCTGAAAGGTAGAGAGGTCGTGCCTTCTTTACCGGGTCTGAAAGGTAGACAGGCCGTGCCTTCTTTACCGGGTCTGAAAGGTAGACAGGCCGTGCCTTCTTTACCGGGTCTGAAAGGTAGACAGGCCGTGCCTTCTTTACCGGGTCTGAAAGGTAGAGAGGCCGTGCCTTCTTTACCGGGTCTGAAAGGTAGAGAGGCCGTGCCTTCTTTACCGGGTCTGAAAGGTAGAGAGGCCGTGCCTTCTTTACCGGGTCTGAAAGGTAGAGTGGTCGTGCCTTCTTTACCGGGTCTGAAAGGTAGAGAGGCCGTGCCTTCTTTACCGGGTCTGAAAGGTAGACAGGCCGTGCCTTCTTTACCGGGTCTGAAAGGTAGAGAGGCCGTGCCTTCTTTACCGGGTCTGAAAGGTAGAGAGGCCGTGCCTTCTTTACCGGGTCTGAAAGGTAGAGAGGCCGTGCCTTCTTTACCGGGTCTGAAAGGTAGAGTGGTCGTGCCTTCTTTACCGGGTCTGAAAGGTAGAGAGGCCGTGCCTTCTTTACCGGGTCTGAAAGGTAGAGAGGCCGTGCCTTCTTTACCGGGTCTGAAAGGTAGAGTGGTCGTGCCTTCTTTACCGGGTCTGAAAGGTAGAGAGGCCGTGCCTTCTTTACCGGGTCTGAAAGGTAGAGAGGCCGTGCCTTCTTTACCGGGTCTGAAAGGTAGAGAGGCCGTGCCTTCTTTACCGGGTCTGAAAGGTAGAGAGGCCGTGCCTTCTTTACCGGGTCTGAAAGGTAGAGAGGCCGTGCCTTCTTTACCGGGTCTGAAAGGTAGAGAGGCCGTGCCTTCTTTACCGGGTCTGAAAGGTAGAGAGGCCATGCCTTCTTTACAGGGTCTGACAGGCACAGGGGCCACACCCACTTTACTAGCACTGAAAGGTACAAAGGCCACACCTCATTTACTAGGACAAACAGGTACTGAGGCTACAACTACTTTAATGGCACTGGATGGTACAGAAGTGACACATTCGCTAGCAATGACAAATATTAAGGTCATGCCTCTTTCATAAGCACTGACAGGTGTTGAGGCCACACCTCTTTAACTTGGTCCTATAACTATAAAGATCACATTTCATTTACTGACAGGTGACAGGTGACTGACAGGTATTGAGGTTACACCTTTTTTACTGGGATTGAATGGTGCAAAGGCCAGACCTCCTTCACTGCATCTGACAAACCCAGAGGCCAGACCTCCTTCACTGGGACTGACAGGCACAGAAGCTATGCCTCCTTTCCTGGAACTGAAAGTTACACGGGCCACACCTCCTTCAGTGTGACTGACAGGCACAAAGCAACGACGTCTTCACTAGGAGTGACAGATCCCGAGGCCACATCTCTTTCAGGGGGACCTACAGATACAGAGGCCACACTTCCTTTGTTTGGGAGGCCATAGATCATAGCCTCTGTGTGTATTGACTCAGGCTAAAGTTAATAAACCATCATCTGTGTATTGGATCTGCTGTCATGATGATGAATGAGTGATCAGATGAGATGTGTGAGAATGGAAAAAAAAACAAAAAACACTGATGGGTAGTCCTGAATGTACTAGAATAACACTGAGATGCAATTTACACCTGTTCCTTATATCCATCCTGTGCATTTTTCAAAAAGATTTGAATAGAATGATCACTCAACGCACTTCTGGAGACACATTTAGGCAGATATAACATACCGTGTAGGTAAGTGCAGTCATCTCTTTAACCCCTCTAAATATTCTGTATTGCATCATGGCCCATGTGTTTTTATTATGGTGTAGATTACAAAAATGTCACATTATTTTTTATGTCTAAACCCAAAACAAATGGAAAACAAAGGATAACACAGGAAATCGGTCAAATAGGTTTGTATATTAGGTGGGATTCAGCTTACTTCTCTAGGGAAACTCTTCAAGTTTCTAAGTGGAATCCTAAAACAAAGAGGTTTCCTTTTTTTTTTTTTTTTTTTTTTTAAAAGAAAGCTATAATCATTAATCATCCAAAGAACCCCTGACAAACTCTTTAATCTAGGCAGGTAGACTTCCCCTGGAGCATGGTTTTAAATGGTTCCCAAGTGGTATCATTGGAAAGATTGTGATTCTGAATACAGATGATGCCACGGCCATTACAGTACATGGCTGAGAATCCAAACGGGAAGACATGTCTGTGCTCTCTTGGTGGGAGGGATAGGATATTCTCTCTCCGTTGTCAATCAGAACGACACTAGCATCCGTGAGCTCACGTAGGCAAAATAACCCGAGTGTGCATCTGACGTAGCATGAGCAGGAACTTGAAAGATGTCGTGGTTGGCTCCATGTGTCCTAGAGGACGCACATGTTAGCCTGAACCCTCCCTGGTGCGTAGATGTCGAGTGATAGGAGCGAGCTAGCGCTAGTGGGTGGGAACTGGCAAATGAGCAAATTGGAAGAGTTAAACATAGTTTTGAGCTGCTTAGACTGGCCAGAAACTTCTCGATTTACTGTACCAAACTCTGACCCAGAAATACCAAACATATCAAACACTGACCAAGAGATCTGCAGACTGGAGCCTAACAGCACCAACTGAGGCCTACTGTGAATCGAGGCTATAAAAAAAAAAGGCAATATAACCCCATCAATGGAACAATTGATGTATGTGTAATAAAACCACTGACATAGATAACCTTCAAGCCAATTATCCCCCTCTGCCTATCCAATGTGATCTCATGATTGTAAATTAGTCTGCCAACACAAAGCCAAGTGTGTATAAAAGCTTGCGAATGGTTTTGGTTAAGGCCAGCGAGTGGAGTTAACGGCTGTACCGTTTCTGTTGTATTTATCCGTATATAAAGCGATGAAAACGCTCATGCTTGTTAGAATTTGCTTGATCGTGATGGCGTAGGGGCAGCAGGGCAGAACAGGGGGTAGTGTCGTGCCGAACAGCTTCAGGAGCTCTGATTCGATCCAGAGCTCAGGCTTCTGTCATGTGGTTTCACATGTTCACGGGTTCCCTCAGGTTCTCCGGCGTCTTCCCACCTCCAGGTAGTTAGATCGGTGATTACCTTTACGTGTGAACGGGTGTGTTTGGACTGGCCTCCCATCTATGGTATAGTCCTGCCTCGTGCCTATCCCGGGTTAGGCTCTGGATCATGACTCTACCCAGGATAGAGATCTTAATGCATATGAACTGACAACAGTACCATAGTTGAGACTGTGGCTGAAGGTGACATTCATTGACGAAGCCTTGATGTGTGAAACAAATACAGCGCAGAAGATTCATACTGTAGTCTGACAGCCCACCATGGAACATTTTAACACTCAGTCTTAATGAGGTGCTCGCAGAAATCGAAAGCTGTGCGCATTTGGGAGCAGAGAGGCAAGAGATTATTTGTGCTAAAACAAATCTGGCATGCCAGTATTTCCATTAAAGGTCATCACTGCCAGAAACCCACAGTGGAACCTCACTGAGGTTAAGGTTTACAAGAAGAAACACACGGAGAAATAAGAAGAGAGAGGAGGTGGAGTACAAAGCAGCCATCCTCTACAGTTCCTATCGATTCTCCATTAGCACGCACCAACCTTGGTTAATTCAGTCCACATTGTGTTGTTCACGTCTCCGGCCATGCAATCTTAATTAATTCTGATCCAAGGCCAAGGAAGTAAATTACTCTCTCTGCTCAATGACCGGCACTTACTTTGTCCTGCACAGCTTGGTTTTAATGTCTACTCAATCTCCCATTTCACAAAGCATCTCTATCTGTTTATCACCAGTTTAAACTGAAGTGTAATCAGTTTAAAATCTCATGCCAGTGTTGAAATTACACATACGATTCTCATCAGGTGTCGAGTACGTGTCTGTGTAGTGCTCCAAATATCTGTATCCGGATTTGAACCTGAAGTGGCTGGGGTCTAGACTGGATGTGTTTTGTTTTATTTTATTTTATTACTGGATTTCATTTTATTTCAATTGGCTTTTTATTTCATTTTTTATTATTAACTCTGAACCATACAACAAAAGAAACACGTTAAAAAAAAAAAACAGATGTAGAAATGTCAGTATGGTCTGTGATTTCTGGTTCAGGAAATGAATCTACACTGTCTGACCAATCAGATTGCAGAATTGCATACTCGCCATACTAGCTATAATCAAGTCAAATCTAGCCACACAAAATCAAGCCAGAAAATCTAATTATTAATCTAATCTAATGGCTAAATAGGGCTAATTCATTAGCATTTAAAGTAAAGAAATATTTTAGGTTTTTTTTTTTTAATACAGTAGCACCCAAATAAATTTCCCCATGAGGATTTAAAAAAAAAACAACAACAAACAAACAAAAAAACATGCATCCAACCATCATTAATCATACTAAATCCAGTGATATCTATTTTCTTATATATTTCTTACAAATTCTGCGAAAATTGCATTACATGGATGATAATAAAAGTCTTAAAACAACACTCTGTCCAAACCGGAAACAAATAAAGACTCCCATTTCTGAACAGCTTGACGTTTGGGTCGTCTGCTTCTTATTGCCTGACCTCTAGGGGCACTGATGCTTAGCGCAGCCACTCTATCTGGCATGACAACAGCAACGGGATGAAGGAGGCAGGGCGAACGGTGATAAACCGGGGTAATAACTCCTGCTGTGTGGGCTGCAAAGGGCAAGCCTTCACCCCTCACCAGGAACGAAGCCAATATCACCCAGCGCTGTGCATCCTTCCCGCGCCTAATGGAATTGGCTGGCTGTAATAATAATTTAAATTTCACGCCCCGGTGCTCTGGCCAGGACGAACGGGCTGAGAACGGGCATAAATTAGCCGGGCCGTGCCCACTGATCAATGAGGGAGCCATTCAGGACCTATTGATCTGCCATTTGCAGCAGGTAATCAAGGTAATAACATACCACACTCACCTTTATGGGCGGACCTAACCTGTGGGATGAAGAGCTCTTTAGTCCCTATACTACGCTGTTTAGTGCTTTAGCGCCTCCATTTCGTCAGACTGGAGTAACGAGGCAATTTTCCGTGCTCTTTGCCGAGGTGAACCGGATGTAGTTTGCATTGAGGTCGTCAATCATAGGCGCTAGTAACGATAAAAAGACTCGACTGTATACCTTTTAGGAGTTTGATTTTATTACTGTATATTTATGCTTTGTTATATTTATTTTTACTTGCAAGCGCAAGTCATTTTTGAACTGAATAATTTTGAATTCAAAGATTAGTGGTTTTTCAAAAGATAAAAACTACTGGGTTTCATTATCAGATGATACTCGAGATTTCAGTATCGGTGAAGAAATCGGTTCAGTACCGGTTATCGGTATCAGAAAAAACCACAGTGGTATCGTGCCATCTATAGTTTAGGCAGATTTTGCACCCGGCCACTTTAAAGAAAAAACATCTACAAGGCGCACCATTTTTCAACGGAAGCAATAAAAACACAAATCTGCTGCTGACAAAACCTTTCAGAAGTGCTACGATCTGAGCACTTTGATCGTTACTATCAAATGCACAGCTTTTATTCAAAGTTTCAGAATAAATCACAGTCCTGCTTCACAATTTCAAAGCGAGACACCCCGAGGCTCTTAAAGACAGCGGTGCCTTGAGGCGAGAGCACCAGAGCTGCCTGTCTCATGGTAGAATGAGGCCAGCTTGGAGGATGAAGAAAGAAAAAGGAGGAGGAATGAAGACGGCATGCCGTGCTGTGCCGTGGCGTGGCGTGACGCGTGACTCTCAGCGCTCGGCGCCTGGGGATTCCGGTACACACTAAAACAAGTGGTGTGCGTGCACGCACTAATTAACTAAGTTTCCCAAACGAACCAGTGCGCAGAAATAAGTGCGTCTGGGAGCTCGTTCAAAGCAGCGACGGCACAAGCGGCACGAAGGGGAGCGCCGAATGCAAATGGGGACGACGAGAGCGTGCCAAGAGGCGCGGCGCTAAAAACGGAAAGCCGGGGAGCAAAACAAAACAGGCAGAGCTACAGGAACGGTGGTGGAAAAAAAAGAAGAAAGCCTTTTGGGAAGTAAAGCAAGCGAGTGACCTTTGACCTTTCAGTCTGACCTATGACCTTTCGACGAAGACAAACTGCCGAACGATGAGAGTCGCGCAACAGTGTGCGCATGACCGTGCAAGCGTGATTCTCCTGAGACACACCTGAATTAAAACCTGATGCTTGCAAATAATGAATCGATTCACGAATCGATTCATTCCGATTTCAGAGTCTGTTATTTTGAACGAACAGATCAGTTTCTAAACTGATTCAAATACAGATACGAATAGTAGGACGAGAGAGAGACGTTGCTGTGGCGGGGGGGGGGTTTAGATCACGGAGCGAGAGAGGCCGAGAGAGGTAGAGACAGAATGAGAGAGAGAAAGAGAGAATGAGAAATCAAACAGTGAGTGTGTTCTCCCCGGAAATGCCCAGTGCTAAAGCGAGAAGGAGGAATCCCGGCTGTCGTCCTGCTTCGCGTTAATGATTCTGATCTCGGCCCAGTTTCCCCTCCATCTGCCGTCTTCGCCCAGCTACATCTAACACGCCGCCCCAAACCCAGCTCTCCTCCATCAATTATTCACTCCATCATGGCTCCTTTGTGAAAATCTCCTTGGGGCTGAAGTCTCCTACAGGCTCTCGCTCTCATCTGTCTGCCTGCTTGGTGCCCACTCAGGCCTCGTTAAGGGGCCGTGGCTCAACAATTCCTTGTACACACCAAAAGATTTGCGCAGGCTCCGGTCCACAAAAAGCACCACACTGCTGTTCGCCCTCATGCTAATAGGGCACTGAGACTGAAGGCTCGACATGATACGATAAATAAAGAAAAGTCCTCGCCGCCATCCTCACAAAACAATGTAACACGGTGTTATCTGCAAAATCCCAGGGAATGAGCTGTTACTATAGAAACAATAATTTACCCAAACAAGGGTATTAATAAAAAACACTTTGCAGCTGGTACTACTGTCAAAGCTGCTGAAGATTAACCGACACCTTCTAACCAATCAGATTCGAGACGTGATATAAAACAAAATGCTCATTACATTTTCCATCTGCTAAAGAGAGACCGAATCTGAGGGACTTTATTTGTAGAACAGGGTATTATCTCTCTCCTTGTATTTAAGGTGAAAGTAATAAGCACTTTGCTGTGCTGGTCTCAGAGCACCACTATAAAGCATTTTAATTCCCCCATTAAATAAGACGATGAATAAATGGATAAACGAGTCTCTCTCTGCTTCTCTCGCTCGCTGGCCGACGGCCATGAACCGGCCGTGACATCATCACGATTAATGAGTCCTGCTCTCAAAACGAGGACGCAACAAGTGACCCACACATCCATGCACAAGAACGCACACGCCTTTGGACCGCCTGCCATATTTGACTCATTTTCGTCTCCACGACCGATGACTACATCGTTGAAACCTCCACGTAGTACGCATGAAATTTAAAAACAAACAACATTTAACCACCGCTGTATCGCTATAAATAAGAAAGCAGTCTGGATACACTCTGGAGTCCATGGATCGTCCAGTTCCTATACCGCTTATCATTCAGGGTCGCGGGGAACCTGGAGCCTATCTCAGGGAGCATCGGGCACAAGGCGGGGTACACCCTGGACAGGGTGCCAATCCACCGCAGGGCACACAATCACATACAATCCAGGCTTGCCAAAGAGACAGCGGAGATCCCACAGGACCAAAACCTAGCACACATTCAGCACATAGCGCCCTTTCTTACTTTGTCCATTTATTATAGGCAAGCGCTGATAGAAGAATTGAGGTGAAGGAGAGGAGGGCGACGTGTTGATAAGCCCCGTCTTGACTAACACGTCCTTGGAGCTAATCGGTTTCAACTGCAGCAGGTTGCTGTTACTCCGCGCCAAATGTGAACAAATTAAATGAGGCAATTAAAAGCTGAATAAGCCAGCGTTGATAATTGTGACCTGATATGCCAGGCCCAATTATAATGAAGCCGGTTCTGCTTCATAGGGTTAGCCATGTTGAGACACACAGACGGCAGTTAAGCAGAGAGAGACACAGAGAGAGGGAGAGAGAGAGAGACTGAGGAAGTGAAAATGAATATGGTTCCAGATCAGTGGAAAAGGGAGAGAGAAGGATCTAAGGA
The DNA here is from genome assembly GCF_023375685.1 of Ictalurus furcatus. Taxonomy (NCBI): domain Eukaryota; kingdom Metazoa; phylum Chordata; class Actinopteri; order Siluriformes; family Ictaluridae; genus Ictalurus; species Ictalurus furcatus. The sequence goes on along the minus strand of NC_071260.1, from coordinate 2,793,980 downwards.
TCTGAACAAGCAGAATCTAAAAGCTATGATGTACTGAGTGAACTTGATGCTTCCGTAAACAGCTCGAGTTGCTGGAGGTTTATAATCGGACGATTGCTAAAGTACTAAAAACAAGCTTCCAGAACCAACAACTAGCTAACTAGCTGGCTAACCTGGCTAATGCGCCAAGCAGATAGTGTTTTCCAGGTCTGAAGGGATCCAATACAAGTTTCTAAAGAGAATGCGCAAGTTTCCTGGCACTCGCGATTTAGGAAACAACCCTACATTCCCATACTACTGGATATGTCCAGGGCCACAAGTTTTCTTGGTCCTATATTACCAGGATCATATGTTTCCAGGTTCCTTTATTCCTATAGGGTCTTATTTTATCCACTATAGCACTACAGTCCCCAGGTGTTGCCAGTGGGACAGTGGTAGCTCAGCTGTTAAGATGTTGGATTACTGATTGGAAGGTTGTGATTTCAAATCCCAGCCGTGCCAAGCGATGGGCCCTTGAGCAAGGCCCATGACTGCTCGGTTGTATAAATGAGATAAATGTTAGTTGCTCCGGATGAAGGTGTCTGCCAAATGCCGTAAATATCAAACGTTATGCCGGGTTCCTATGTTCTCACTGCCCTATATACACAGGCTCAAGTTTAGGTGTTCCATATTCCCAGGATACTATGTCGCTAGGGTCCTATATTCTGATGCTGCTGTAATCCTAGGGTCCTTTTGTCCGAGGGTCATCTTTTGCCAGGGTCTTATTTTCCCAGGTCCATATATACCCCGGGTTCTTCTATCTTCCCAGACTACTATAGTCCCAGGGATCCTTGTTCTTCCCGTTGTCCCATTTTTCCAGGCTCCTCAGGTTGCAGGAATTTTTGTTCCTAATACTAATTTTCCCAATGTTCCTAGGACTTGGACATTATGTTCCATAGGTCCTATATTGCCAAAGCTCTAGGTTCCCAGGGTCCGAGGTCGTACATTTCTATGCTCCTGTGTTCTCAGAGCCCTTTCATTGCCAGGCTCCGATATTCCCAAGGCCCAGTCCTCAAGGGTTTTGTATTCCCAGTGCCATATATTCCCCAAGTCCATGTGTTCTCAGGTTTCTGTCCTTTAGCCCCACATTGCTTTCTCCTGATAACATGAAGAGTACACTAACACCTATACCTATATTAGAAAACAAATGTACCCTGGCAGTAAATCATACGTTAGCTGCCGCCGAAAGTTGCTTTGAGGTTCAACCTACGGTGACCCCGTGACCCCAACCATGACCTTAGGGATAGGATTAGGATAAGCTGTTGTTTTAAGTACTTATAATGAAGTGTTTATACACTTGCACATTCTCACGCACACATTTTCAGGTTTAACCTGTTTACTGGCAGAGCAGCTTACATAAGAGCCAAAGTGGAATCTTCTTTCATCAACACACTGGAACGTGTTCAGATTGGTTAACGGTTTCCTACGTTACTCCCTATGTCATTCGACTACCTGCCGATGGTGGTGGCACTGGAATTTAGCCCTCGCTTCATCTTTACCTAAAGACGGAGATGCAGCAGCGCTTTAGTATTTAGTTACCTCTTCATCTGTGCGCTCTGTTCAAAATTTCATCTTTTACGGCTGACGTCATCACACTCATCATCTTGTAAAATGCGAACTAGTTGCGCCGGTTCTCTGCTGTAAATCAGCACAGGGACTCCGGGACTTTGACACCAGCGTTTGAGTGGCGAATCAGTTTCATTCGGCGGTGGTATTTGCTCGTTTTATATCTCCGCACTGAAAACAGGACAAGTTAGAAACCAAAGAGAAAGCGCGAGAGCGTGAGAGCGAGAGAGCCTGTTTAAATATTTCATGGTCTATTGCAACGATGATCATTTTTACAAAGGCAGATCAACATTGGTCTTGTACAATTGTTATTATATTACCAATTACTTTCTTATAGCTGCCAATGTAAAGCTCTTTTCAGCAGAAATGCAGATGATTAACATCTGTCCCTGAAAACAGATCCTGCTGCATAATGGCAGCACTCGGGAGCATGGATCAGATGCCTCCATTTGTTCTAATCACCATTAGATAAAGCAAAGCAATTCTGCTGTGTGAATAAATGACCACATTCGTGGCTGCTTCGAGCGGAACGCAAGCAATTTTTAATAGAGTGGTCTCCAAACGCATTAAAAGCCGAACTTGATTTCAACCATGCGGAGCATTTCTCAGAAAAATAGCGATAGCATATAATAAAAGCTTTTACCCTATCCAGATCATGCGGGCTATAAAAATAGAAAATATCCTTCCACGAATAAAGTTTAATCATGTCAATACCCAGTTTACTGTATATAAGTATCCTGGAGAAATCCATACAGTTGGCAGGAACAGTATGGCTTTTTTCCCCCTCACAGAACATACGGGAGGAGAGATGCATGGTCTTGATGGACACTTCTGGTAACCAATAGACACGTTAGTTTAATAAGTAGCGCGATTTATCAGCTTTCCGCTGATTCTAGAGCGTAGAAGAGATCCGTGTTTTTCCTCGGACAGCGACGATCCCAGCTATGTCGTGTGTAGCCGGTTGGCTGCTGTTTTTGCTTTCGCTATTCTCGCTAAAACAACATTTTGGCCAAAGATACAATCACGTCTATCTAATATCTCGCTTACTCCGAATTCAGCCAAGACATGTTTGGTGTCTGATGTTCCTCTGTAGTTTTGCACTTGGAGCTTAGTTTCTAACGTAGCATGTGTCGTGTTTAAAAGTTTATAGCTTTAACACATCACCACACGCTCATCTCAAACCATGTCGAGTTGCTAAGTAGCGACAAGATGGCGGACGTTAAAAAAACACCAATAAATAAAAATAAATAAAAAATACAGGTATAGCAATCCTCATGAGAATCTGAAAGACTTTTGTATATTAGAGGTGAGTATGTTGATGTGTTAAAGATATAACTTGTATTTACTTCTACAAAGACGACATTAGCCTCGTAGCTCCAGCAGAAAAGTAGCGTAATTGTTTGAAAATGTAGCGCTGCGCAGAGAGGACCTCTTTTCTTTCTTATCACCCCCACCCCCCAGTTCGTCAGCCATCGGCAAAGAAAAAATAGCAACAACTCAAAAGAGCCTTAAACAGCGCTGAGCCATTACGGCCTCCACTTCTCTAAGGCTCCCTCTGATAAACACTTCATCTCTGGTCGACTCTCCCTCTCTCTCTCTCTCTCTCTCTCTCTCTCTCTCCCTCCCCCATTCTTTCTCTCTCCTCTCATCACATGCACTCCTCATTTCGCTCAGAGCTAGCAGCTCAGAGTTAGCCTGACCTTCACACAGCTTGCACACGCCAAGCACACGTATCTGGAATCCACACGTCTGATCGCTGTAACTCTGGAGAACAACTGCTCTTTGTAATTTTATTACATTTTACTTATTTATTTTATTATTATTATTATTATTATTTATTTTATTTTTTTAATACAATAATTTAAATTAAAAAATGTATATATTTATAAATATATAAATAAATAAATATAAAAATAAATATATAAATATAAATAAAAATAAATAAAATAAAATAATTTAAATTAAAAAAAATATATTTTATTATTTTTTAATTCTTTTGTCATAGATATTTAGTAAAACCCAGGCTGGTTTAAAAAAAAAAAAAAAAAAAAAAAAATTTAAATGCAACTGTTTTTTTATGTTGGATTTTTTTTTCTTTATTTTTTTGTCCTCCATGTTTTTACCCCCTCATAAACATTAAATAAAGGTATCACTGAAGGGTTTATGTTTTTCCTCCTAATGCAAGCAAGCTAGCAATATGTAAAAACAAATGGCGTAAAGAAAAAAAAAATTATATATACATTTATACTCTTAGAAATAAAAAAATAAAATGGGATTTATTTTTTTTGTTTCTTAATTTTTTATCCTTTTTATTTTTTTTAATATTTAATATGCATTAAATAAAAGTATCACTGAGCTCATTTTTAATGAATAATACTGTTTTGCAATACGGGAAT
>NC_071260.1:2717500-2787500 GCF_023375685.1 Ictalurus furcatus | reverse complement strand
GAGCTCTAAATTATTTATCACTTGGCTTGAGTACAGCATTTCGGACATTCTCCATCATCAGAACCTAAAGCACTGAAAACACATTTAATGGAGCTGTGACCGCAAAGCAAACGCAAAAGCTAGCGAGGGTCTCTGAGGTCAGCAAGACTGATGTACAGGGTGAAAGCACATATGTAGACCCATACACACACACACACACACACACACACACACGTAGCCACAGCAGCTGCCGCTGCTTCATCAAGTCGTGCAGTGAGCGATAAAAACAATTAAGGGCTCTAATTACCTCTGTACATCAGATCTCAATATGCTGCCCATTGGTTTGATAGAGTGCACATGAGTTACGAGCAGGCGTAATCAAACAGCTCCATGCAGGAGGGGGAGAAAACGAGTGAATGACCTGCTGTTATGTCTGGCACACACTGGGGGTGGATAAATCTCTCTAGTCTGTGCTCAATCCATCTCTCTCTTTCTCTTTCTCCCACACATACGATGCAACGTGCAGTATTTCACATTGACATGCACGTTTATTTCCACCGTCTCCCTGAAGGTCCATCCGAACCTCCCGTCAATAGTGATCAAACATTTTAATGCATCGTTCGGCTGAGTGGTCGGCCCGTTCGCCTCACACCTCCAGGGTCGGGGGTTCGATTCCCGTCGCTGCCCTGTGTGTGCGGAGTTTGCGCGCTCTCACCGTCCTGCGGGGGTTTCCTCCGGGTACGCCGGTTTCCTCCCTCGGTCCAAAGACATGCACGGTATTCTGACTGTCCAAAGTGTATGAACGTGTACGTGATTGTGCCCTGCGATGGATCCTGCGATGTGTACCCCGCCTTGTGCCCGATGCTCATTTCAGGTTTTTTCAAAGAAGTCGTGACAGAAACTCGTTCTCCAAAAAAAAAAAAAAAAGATCTAAAAGCACTAAATCATTTGGATAAAGTTTTGTACACTGCATGGTTTCTGGCACGACACCACTCTTGCAAGCTAGTCAGAATTGGTTACTAGCGAGTCAGGTAATTTGCGAACCATAGAAAACAAGAAGCCAGTTATATTATCGTCTGATTCATAGTTCAAATTACAATCAGGCCACAGAGAAATCTCTAGTATATTAGCGAAGGTTTGGGAGTAGAACCGCCCCTTCGGAGATAAACAGCTCCTGGTCAAAGACGCAAACGTCTAGACAAACTTTCAGTCGATAACTGTACTGTATTTGCTCTGCAATTCTGAGGTAAATCCCATTAAAACGAATATAATTATTGCTGACCGGATGGTTTGACTGAGATTTTAGTTTGCCCGGCAGACTCTCAGCCTATCCCTAAAGCAAGTTACATCATTCTCCTCCCGATCTTTATTACCGGCTAAGACCGTACTCCTAGCCGCCGTGCTTGTTTATTGGAAACCTCAGCCGCATTAATCCATGATGATTTATGCAGCGTGGAATGAAACACTCATCAAAGAAGCCTCGCTACAAGGTCTCATGACACGAGCGGTTTTTCTTCAGCTCTTCCGAGCGAGAGCCGCAGGGCCGACGGCGATGTGCCGCGTGCCTCAGCAGTTCAGTCGAGCGTGGTTGTGCTTTAGAAATAAGAGGAGGTGTTATATTACAGAGATAAGAAGAGGAACAAGATAAAGTGACGGAACGCCACCAGGCCGGGTCCTTATCGTTTAGTGCCTGAACAAAGCCAGAAAGTGAGAGATACCAGAGGTCTGTGTGTATCTAAGCTGCTGCTATGTGTAAAGTCACTATTCGGGAATGACGGCACGAATGCTTCAATCTGAAACATAGGCAAGTCAGTGCACACACACAGACTTCCTTTGTATACCAAGAGAGGCTATTACAAAAAGAATGCACAATGTGGGTTACTCTCATTCAGATGTATTACTTAACCATGACAACAGGCCATACCACGTACACGGACGTGTCAGGACGCAATCACAGATAGCATCAGGACCTTGAGCATTTCCAGCCAGTTGCATACACATCACAGAACCTGATCTCTAGAATGAAGAAAGAACAAAAGTATGGACGGGCAAAGAAGATCGACACCGATGGAAGTTCGGGACCAAACAGTAAAATAGAAATCGAGCTGTGATTGGTTACAGCAGCATTCTAGTACATCTACAGAAATTTTATTTATTTATTTATTTATAAATTCCTAGAACGGTTTAATTCAAGTGGCATAAGTGGTGCAGCTGGTAGCTTTGCTGACTCATAGCCCTGGGTCCCTAGTTCAACCCTGAGCTCAGGTCACATGTTCTCCCTGTGTCCGTTGGGTTTCCTCTGTTGTCCAGAGACATCCCAAAAAACATGCCAGTTGGTGGATTGGCTATGATAAACTGTCCGTTGGTGTGTGTGTGTGTGTGTGTACCATTCATGGTGTATTGCCGGAATGTCGACACCCAATATTCCAAGGATTGGCTCCACTGTGACCCTGACCAGTATAAAGACACGGTTGTAGATGGATGGATGGATGGATGGATGAAGCATTTGATCACAGCCAATCAAACTGGTGAAGCAATCAGCTCAAGAGGAAAGACCGTCTTCTACGTTGGATTTGGCAATGTAATAAGAACACTACGTGCTGTGATGACCGTGTAATGTGCCCAAATTATGAACATGAACTTGTTGCTTTTATCCTCACTGTGACAATTCCAACGTACTAAAACCCCAGTGTCCATTGCGTCCAGATTTTTTTTTGTTGTTGTTTTTTTTTGGATGTTCAAAGTGGAACAAGACCATTTGAAGAAAGTTCAGAGTCATTGGAGGGTATAAATGAGTTTAGTCGGAACTTTTTGAAGCGTAACACACACATGAAGACTCGAGGCAAGCCGAGTTTTGGAGACGTGAAGCGCACATCAAAGGCGTCAATGCGAGCAGACGGGCAGACGGGCCAATGACGCAGACAGGGCTCTGGAATGAAAAGCTATGTTTTATATACCGAACAGTATTAGTATATCCAGTGTCACTTGCCCTTTTGTCTCGATGCATCTGAATAGCAAATTTTTGTTTAAGGTCTGCTTGCTGTTTCTTTGAATTACCACAAGAGTGTGTCTTCATAAGGCTTTCACTCCCCAGAGGGTGAAAAATTTGTCTGCGTGCACATGCATAGCCGCTACGACAAAAAACGAAAAAACAACAACAAAACAAAAACAAACGAAGGAGAAGGTAATATAAAGATACAGAAAGAGACACTGTGCCAGAACAAATCTTCATCCCAAATCTCCTGCCATCTCCTGTGGCACGTCCGCACAATAAAGGAAAGAGAAACACCAATAAAAAGCTTTCAAACTAAAAAAAAAAAACAAAAAAACCCAGCAAAGCAAGGAGCCGGCAGAGAGCTTTGATGTCTCTGTGTTTGTGTAAGTCTGAATCTGCACATGCAGCGCATCCTAAATTACTTTGCGCTGAGGGTTTTCAAGGGCTGAGCAGATGAACTGGGTCACTGTTTGTGCTCATTAGGGCCCTGTATTCCTCAGGGTTCCTCACAGAGTGTGTGAGCTGTGATCTACTCCTGGATGCTCTGAAAAGTCAGGCTTTTAGAAGAGACAAGAGAAACAGACGCTGAATGCCTTCATTCGACGGGGGAGCGCCATCCACCTGACATATATCACACACCTTTTCAAAGGCCCATCCCACTTCTCAACCCCATTTTGGATATGCGATGACATCATTAAGTAAGGTAGGTAACACAGCAGTCAGTGACCTTAGCTGAACCTTCAGTGTTTCTTCTTCTTCAGTCACGCCTCCGAATCCACTGCGATCAAGTGCACTTGATTGATGGAGCTACTTGAACTGGACAACAGCACGATTCACGAGCAAGTAGAGACACTTTGTGGTCATGATTGGTCGGGTGTTGGTGAAACCGGGTTGCCACGCAGATCTCACAGAGTTTCTCTAACGAGCAGATATTCTAGCTGTTTTCTCGAAGCTGTAAGAACATGAGGAGAACGTTACAAAAAAAAAAAAGAGTTATAAAGCAAAGTATCGAAAGCCACACTGGATTTCTTTGAATCAAACCACAAAGCTGAAACCCTTCTGTCCTGAAGAAGTGTTCCAAAGCGCTGACACCGAAGACTCCTTTCATAAACGTTATATAAACATCTCGTAACAGAAAACTTCACCACATCAAAGATTGATCTCTCAAGGACCCTGAAGTTTGGTCGAGTTTGTTCTTGTTTTAACCGCATTTAACCGGAGGCCGTTCGTTCGGATCCCGGTCCGTTCATCTTTAAATAGTTTCGCCAGAACTTTATGAGAACATTCTCTTTCACGCCGGAATGGGAGTAGCTAATTTGAGTGCCTCTCGTTTTGCCGATCAAAGTCTTTCGGCTGGGTCGCTATGTGATGATCAAATTCGGATCCAGGAAGACGGATAGTATTGGTGAGGCGGCCGGCCAGAGAGACTGGCGTGGAAGCTCGTTGTCCGAGAGCCAGAGCCGGAAGCCTGGCATGGTGTAGAACTACAGGATCAGAATGAGTATCACCCAACCCTCCTCGCCATGCTTCTCATTCCTCTCCCCTCTCTCATTCCTCCTCTATTTTTACACCCACCGTACATGAGAGTCACATGCCCTCCTGCCCCTGCCACGCGCCCTATATTTAGCCTCGCTGGTGTTTGGCAGGCCTTTCTGTGTAGAGAGACAGGTGGAGGAGAATTCCCCAGTCAAGCACCAAGGCACCAATGCACACAACTGTCTCCCATCAACAGCTGGCTCGAGCTATTATGGAGGATTAGAGTGTGGAAAAACACCCACACGCCCTCACTCGAGCCCCAGGGACAAGACTTCACGCTTAGAGCCGTTGACCTTGACCAGGACGTGTTTGTCTGGCTTTCTACACATCTAGACGTGAAGAGGTGAAGCCATGCTAGCTGAAAGGGAGTAAGGAACGAACAAAGGGTCTAAAAATATAGCCCAAAAATGATCAAGGTGGCTTGAAACGCGTGACAAAATGATCAGTGGTGCTCCAGTCCATGTTTATTCTCCTGCATCTACAGTCGATGGGTTCTCAAGCAATCGTAAAGGTTATGAAACAGCTCCGGTATGGCAAACGGACAAGTTCATTAGCTCATCCGTTAATTAAATCAACAATCAAAACAATTAAAATGATTAAAGGACTGACAAACATGCCTCGTCCATGGAGGGTTGGATGATCCTTTATGGACTAGCTGCCACACGAAAAGGGCACCAGCAAAGTTCATCATCTGCCGAGAAAATTCATAAGCTTCTCCAGTCAATGACTGCACGGCTTTTAATAGGAGAAAGGACAGTGGTTGTAAAGCTTGATGGACTGACTCGAGACAGTCTGCTATAGCCTCATCAAAAGATTTTCAACGGGGCTAGGATTTTACTGGAAATTTAAAAAAAAAAAAAAGCCGAAAACATGTTTCATCCTCTCCTTTTCTAAGAGGAAAAAAAAAAAAACAATGGCAGAACATGACGCTATAAAGCTGATATATGATCATTTGTGTAGGATCTTCTGGAATCGATTTTTTTGAGCAAGCATATAAAGATCCTGGAGCTAAAACAGGAATAAACCTGACCTTGAGCCGCTAGAACTGCACGGCAGACCGCACGCCGCATCAGAAGCGTGGTTTAAAAGCAAATCTCAGAAGAGCGACGTTCTCATTTAAGGCATCCGAAATGCCTTTAAATTGACTTTGGATCACTGTGTGTTTACGCGAACGTACTAACGTGGTAATCAACGGACAACCCGACGTAAGCTTCATTTGCATAATGCAAGCTGGCCTTCGCCGATTTTCATCAGTTATCAGAGTGACATTACAGCTTACGCCCAGCTGTCGTTAAGATCGTCTGTAAACACGTGTTCCTCGTATGCAGAGCAGGTGGTATACGTATACGTATACGATAACGATCAGGCTCATATGATAACCAGTCAGTATGGCTAGAGATGTCCGAAATGCAGCCGAGACTGTACTGTGTACCGTTTGGTTCCCACTAATACGGTAAACACGCCTTACGTCTTACACCAACAGCTCAGTTATTAGGCCCGGATTAGGCCATCTAGCACTGCGTTCCTATAGCATGCTGTTTAGAAAAAGTCCAGAAACGCCCGAGGTTTTCTTAGTCTCGGCCGAGTTCTAGACTCGGCGCGGGATATCAGATTCACAATATTGACTGTCGGAGCCGGGGAAGGAAAAGCAAACAGCATGGTGCTGCGTCTCCTGTCACCTTGTCGCTCTCGCAAAACAGGACTGAGAACGGGAACGCTGGAGTGCTGTGGGCTTTGAGGTTGGATGTGAAGCAGCGCAATGCTCGTAAAGAGGTGCGCGGTGATGGAGCTAGCTATCGAACAGAATACAGTAAGGTGATAGAGGTGTACATCATACACTAGATACAGGATTACGGGGGAGTGTATGACTCAGTGTGTGGAAGTGTCCGATTGATGTCCGGTTTAAATGAATGGCCACATTCGAACAGGTTCGGTTTCATAAAACGCCTTTCGGTGCATTTCAGAAATTCCTTACAGATGAAGGTCCAGGTTAGCGGGACCAATAATGACGTTGGAATTGGCTGTGTTTTGCTTCACAGTAGCGTAAACCTATTTTGAAAAGCACCAATGACCCAAAATCAGACACACGTGATGCTTTGTTGTGTTGGTCTGCACTTACATAGCGCTTTTTAAAAAAAAAAAAAAATTAAAAAAAAGCTTAGCGGTTCTACAACCGCAACTCGGGATTCACTATCTTGCCCATGGACACTTCGGCGTGTCGAGACATGTTGTCCCGTCAACGCATGTGTTGAAGAACATTCGACCTAAAAGTACACTCGTACTTACTCAAAAGGCACGGATGAAGGAACGGGGTGTTTGCGTGCCGGTTACGAATCTTAATCTCCTCCCGTTAGATTTGTTCCGACGCCAACAATGAGACGAGCAGATGCTCAGTCTCTCGGTACCGGTCAAGGTCAGTCAAGGTCTTTCAACGCGCAATAAAGTGGATATGTCAGACATTTAGGGAGGAACTCATCATCAACATCCTCCACACACACACACACACACACACACTGTGTAGGAACATCCTCGGTACACTACAGGTGCAGCTAAGCAATCTCGGCTAGGTGGAACTGCATCTTCCAGACATTAAATAAACAAAGCATGCAATTTTCGTCTAGGAGAATCAGAACCAATGGATTTAACCGAGGCTGAGGACATAAACAAACAAAAAGACAGAATGCTTTGAAGGCAGAGATAGAAAAAGTGTTTAAAAAAAAACAACAAAAAAAAACAAAACAAGGCCTGCCTGTACGAGGAAGGATAGAGAGAGGAAGGAGAGGGAGAGCTGGAGGCGAGGAATGAATTTCGACTGTGGTCTTCACTGACAAAAGCCAGCAGGTGACACATGGCGAACCGACTTAAAGCTGAAGGCCGCTCTAAAAATACCGTGACCCTTACACCAGATGCAGTGCTGCTACACTCACACACTCATACTACAGCATGTGGCACACATTCCTACCAACTGTTCGACTGGCGCTTAGTCACACAACCTGAAAATGCTTCATCTTGATATGAGAATTCCCCCCTATGATTTAAGGTCCGGCGTGGCAGATTTTCCCAGCGCAGGCCGACACTGAGTCACAAGCCAGGGCATCCAGAGCTCGAGCCCTGAGGGCACAGGCGGCACTGTGGCATCAGGAGAAAGGAGTACCCAAAGCCACCATCTGGGCTCCCACCTGGCAAGTTTCAACAAGGGGAGAAGGGCTGGAGCACGCTAGGGGACTTGATCGTGCTTCAAACACGAAGGGAAACAAACACAAAGCTCTCGATTCATCCAGTGCGGAGGACAGTCAGGAACTGATACCTAATACAACCCTACACAGTATCTACACATGCTTTACATCACTCTTGTCAAGATGTCCAGGTTCACTGGTCCTGTTCCCAGTCAACTCCGTGATTGGAGCAGAACTGAAATGTGGTCTTGTGTTGTTCTGGCGAATCCACCGCGTCGTGCTTTTCTGCTCACCACGCTTGCAAAGCGTGGTTGCTTAAGTTACCGCAGCCTTCCTGTCCGCTCAAACCAAGGCTGACCATTTTCCTCTGATCCCTCTCATCGACACGGCGCCTCCGCATGCACGACTGCTCCAGGACATACCGTAGTTACGACTTCTTTAACAGTTTTTAGATCACTTCATAATCCATTAAATGTTATTTCGGAGTTTCGATGGCTTTCTCATGAGTAGCTGTGTCTAAACCTTTGATCCTTTTTCCAAAACATTTAACAACTGGAAAACTGGAGGCGACTCGACGAACATTTACGACGTTTCTACCAGTACATCCTTTCATTCTCATATAACACGACTACATAAAACGCTGCTCTCCGACAACTCCGGGAACCGGCGTGGTTTAATTTGTCTGGGACGTGTTTTTACAGAGCGGTAAGTGAAACATCCCGAGCATGGAGGTTTTTAATAACGCCGACGTCTCTGGTGGTTGAGGTTTGGCGTGACGGGCAGCTGTGTTCACACCTGAAATTGGCAGCGGGCATCTGGCAACTTCTTGAAGCTGCTCTCCATGGAGAAGTCAGCTCTTCGCTTCTCTTCGCTAAGCCCTGGTCCCTGCTCGGGGACAGGGTGCGATGAGGATTGTGTGCGCTCGCCGTGCTGCTGTCACGTTACAAAAAGCAATCCGTCCAGCCGTCGCTGCCAATACTCGATCTCTCGTCATCCTGCTGGCAGTCCGACACCGGCCTTCGGGCCTCAAGCTGGAGATCTTCCTCACAGCTAACTTACACTGACACGAAACCATGCTTTTTTTCTTCCTCGCCGCACACAAATATCGTCCTGTCTCACCCACGTACACACACATACACGCGTACCAAGAGACGACGGCCGATCGCGTCAGGAATCCGTGCTGCTAGTGAGAAAACAACTCGGCTCTAACTAAAATACAGTTTGCGCGTCGTGTCAGTTATATTTCACTTCGGGGTAAGTGCCGAGCAAGTCCCGGCTCATGCTCCCTGTTCTTCGTCATCTTTTTTATTTATTTATTTATTTTTATAATGATGCGAGCTGTACTCAGATGTTCGGTTAGCCATCGGCAGTCAGGGCTGCTCCGCTCTGTGTAAGTGTGTTTTCCTGAACGGAGGAGTCAGGTCTCTGGCTGTGTCAAACCACCACAGCTCCACATCTCATTCATCAAATCCGGCCTTGCGTGCATAATTAAAAACGCTTTACGACAGCTTTAATCTTTTAAAAACAGCAATCTGTGCTCGTAACCAGACCAACCAAGCAGTTTAAGGTTAAGTCTCTTGTTCAAAACAATAACAGTGGCAGCCTGGTTGTGCTGGGAGTCCAATCAGAATCGTTCAAACTAAATAAATAAATCCGACAGCCCGACTCTCCATGGTATTTTATTAGCGTGTTGCCGAGATATCTGTGACTAGCCAGGCCTATCTGAGATCCAGTGTTTAAGAGGCCGGGTCTTCAACAAAGGCTGTTCGATCTAAATATAGCCCGATGTTAAGAGCCACCGAACGTCCGCTCTGAGATTAGGACTCGTCTAGAGTTTCCACGGCGATTTATTCCTGTCTCTAAAAAACAGAGACGCGCTCCATCGCCGGTCGGCCGCTGAAATGAATGAATCATCGCTCCATAGAGGCATAGCTATACACAAACACACACCACATAGAGTACGTGTTTGACTATAATGGAAATCTCCCCAAACAAGCAGGATTAGCAGGACGCTATAGTGAGACGTGATATCCTGTGCACTCTTAATGCTGCGTTCATCGGCCAATCGCTTAGCCACTCAGCGCTCTGGAGTCTCGGGCATAATTAGATGATATCCAAGACTAATCCATTTGCTACGCTCTTTAGTCACACACTCAGAGAAACACAGCTACACAAACACTAGAAAGATAAGAAGTACACTTTTTTATTATTATTTATTTATTTATTTTTTAAATACTATAGCGCAAAAGACTTAGAAGCTTTTGTAAATATTATTATTTCCTTACGTTTGAAAATGGTGAATAGTTCTTTTTGGACAACGGATTAGCACGGGCTATGTTGCGCACAGGTGCAGAGTGGGGGGGGGGGGGAACAAAAATGGGGAAAATACGTGATACGTCATACGTTCGTTCGAGTCGTACAACATCCGAGCGTGGGTTACGAGCTTGCTAATTAAGTCGATGAACAACGGCTGTGAGAAAGCAAATATTTATACGAACGCGCTCTTTCTCATATGTTACCGTTTCTATAGGAACAGCTCGTTGCGCAACACATGAACAGATTAGAAACGGTGTGTTTTCTTTGAGGTGACATTTATTTATCGTTTATTGAAGGAGTCTCTAGTGTAAGTGTAAACGTTTCTTTTTTTCACCAAAGGGAACTTTTTCATTAATTGAATCTTTATATTTATATAGCGCTTATATGGGGGGGGCTGGGGGGGGGGGTGTCCTCATCCACGACCAGTGTGTAGCATCCACCTGGATGATGCGACGGCAGCCATATTGCGCCAGAACGTCCACCACACACCAGCTAATGGTAGAGAGGAGAGGAGAGAGTGATGTAGCCAGTATAGAGAATTGGAGATTATTATGGGGCCACGATAGATAAGGGCTAATGGAGGAATTTCGCCAGGACCCCGGGGTTACACCCCTACTCTCCTAGTCAGGACCTCGGTTTAACGTCTCATCCGAAAGACGGATTTACACTTTGCGGTTCCTCCTTAACATGGCATAGTGTTTTTTGTTTGTTTGTTTGTTTGTTTGTTTGTTTGTTTTTTAAAATTGATTAACTTTAACAGAGAGGGGAAAAAATAGAGATGCTGGTGCGAGAGCAACTGTTTATTGCCGCTATGATTGGCAATGAGTTCCTGTGATTACGGATTATGCTTGTCAAGTGTAAATCCCCTGCTGGGAAAAAAAAAAAAATAATAGAAACCCTCATCGAATTTGTAATGGTTTTAATGGAAACTGTAATGGTCCTGGTGGGTCTCTGCTGGTAATTTGTTGCCTTCTATTGGTATTATGTTATGTCTAATGGATACCGTTAAAGACCAATAATGGAACTGGTTTTAATGGTTAGTTGATGGTTTTTAATCCTATTCCTATTGGAAACCATTAGAATTTCTGTGACGGTTTCTATTTCGCTTGTTTATTGGCCTTACACGCCAATTTAATGAACTTTTTTTATGAAACGCTCATTAATCATTTCATATCAATCCGAGTAAAACAAAACCGTAAACGAAGAAAAATAAGACTAACCATTCGATTAGGTAAAAGTAATGGCACCCTATTACATAAGCAAGAGTATCGCTGTGTTCATGGTAGCCTGTAAGGGGTAATTTGCAAGTCGTGGTAACGTCATTTCCTAATTCGGACATTTGATGTAAGAAGTGGGGGAAAAAAAACAAACAACATAACTGCCTCCATGAAAGCATGTCTTCTGTTTGCTCGGTCAGAGCGCGTACAGCTCTGTAAAAAGCTACTTAACCGCACTTTTACAGTTACAGGCCTGAGTGACTATTAGTTCTGTTCTACTATAATGACCTTTAAACATTCATGCAACTTTTTGGACTGAAATTGCACCACAGCTACAAGCAAGCCAGCAGACAATCGCGAGTAGCGTGAGCAAGCTAGCCAGCTAACGCTAGTGATCATTAATGTTGACGATTGTCTTCTCAAAACGGTGGTCAGTGTTATAGATTTAACCATGTACCGGCTCTGTATATCCACTGATCTAAAGTTAACACTGCTGTAAACGTATTTAAAGGTAGAGAAGGGAGACTTTACAGTGTTCACGGTGTGAGCGGCCATGTTGATTTGACGTCACCCCGTAAACAGGGAAGTCGAAATTTCCACGCCGAGGGGGAGTTTTCTGTGGTTTTTCCAGGTTGTAGATAAGGAATTACAAGTTCACATCGAATGCAGTATTAGTGTGTCTGAGCTAGTGTACATTACTGGAAGATTTAGCATCACGCGGCGGGGTTTGCGCCTTTTAGGCGGTTTTGTGGGCGTGGCTAAACGTAAATCGGCGTTGCCGTGACCGTGCTTTGTGATTTACGGCAGTCATCTACATAGAGTACTCGCATGAGTTAATGAGAGCCTTGCATGGATTTGTAGTACGGTTTGACCCAATGTCATGATCCAGCATTTTCAGGTAAAAACAAAAACAAAATTATTGGCACCCTACTTCCTCTATAATCCAAACGTAATAAGCTACGTGCTGAGCTGGAAGATACTACTTGGCATGGAGCTTTGTTAGAGCTCGGTTCTAACTGATTCAGCCGTAATATGTTTTGAAATTAATGGCGTGAGACGGATAAAACACTGTATGCCTATAGGCCAGACTTAGGAATCAGTGAAACCGGTTAAAAGATGACACTGCAGCAACGGCAAATAAACTGCTATGCGAAAAACCTGACAGGATGCAGAAGTATGTGCACCCACTATCCTACTATCTACTTAGTATTTTTTACTTCATCTATATTTATGTTTGAATATTGGTCATACAAAGCGAGTGTGTGAGTGTTCATGCACTTAGGCTACTAGGCTCGCTCTTTAAAACATTAGCGAGTTGGGGTTTTGTTTCAATCCAGAAAAAGCGCTTCAGTACAGCTGTAAGTAAAGAAAATATGTTTTGTTATGTCCAACAGGATCTGGTCGTAAAGAACAACATACTGGGTAGGCGTGTCGTCCATAGCGACGTCTGGACGCATCGTATCATGTGATATCGGATGATCATAAACGACGTTTGTTTGTTTGTTTGTTTTAAATAAGCACAGTATCAGACCAATACCTGATAACGGAACCTGTAACAATGCATCCCTAGACAAAACAATGAAGGTGGCGTAAATAACACGACGACGATAATCAAAACTACGCCGCTTCGAGTCGAGGCATTAGTACAGGAGCAGATTGCTGTAAATAAATACACCGTGTGGACAGGCGACACAGAACAACAGGATCGAACAGACAGCATAATTATGCAAAGCTGTGCATTAGAAGTGTTCAAATTAAATATGATTGCAAACCATGAGTAGCGACATATGGGCACGTAGCAGCATATATCTGGAATACGGAACATCTGGAAGAATTTTAATGAGGACAGGGCTGAGAAATGCCACTGTGCGATATGTAAGGAAGGAAAACACACAGGGCATGATGAATCAGTGGTACTATCACCACCTTGGAGATGATTATTTTCCTATAACAGCATGTCTTGAACCGTTTCATTTGTCTTACACCACTGCTATTTGGCAACACTAATAAATATACGAATTATTTACGAAACAATGCCGCGTTGTAATTTTTTATCCGTTTATAGTTGCAGTTAAGGGGGTATGGTTCATCAGCGAGGCAAGCTAGTTCCTGTAATCACGTGCGTTATAGACGGCTGCAAGGATTTTGCGATCACAGAAATGAACGCGGAATCAAGGAAACGCTGCAACATTCCCAGAGGATAAAGCATAAAGGATAAAGGATTTTCGGTCCCCATTAGGCACCTCCCCACTGGCGCTATCTTTACATGCACCAAACACACTCCAACACTCCAGGCCCAAATATCTAGCGCTTAAACAGTTCAAGTTATGATGTTTGCCTTGAGAGTGACACGAAATTCACTCCTGTGTTGCCATAGAAACGTACGGTTACAGACCAACGGGTGTGACCTGTCTGCTACAATTTTTAGCGGGACGACAAGCTCCGCCTCCCTCGTTTCAGTCTGACCCCTTTTGAAATCACTCGGATGGTAATTATAGCGCAGCCCCTAAATTAAGAGGTCCTTTCTAGAGAAAAGAGCATAATCAGTGTCTGTTTACACACACACACACACACACACACACACACACGCACGGAACTAAAACAGCATCAACTCTTCGTCCATAATGGATCCTATTCATCGGATCCTATTTAGTAACCTCCTCAGTTTACTTTGTATTCTAAATTTGTTAAGACCGCAGCTCCGTTGAATCCTTGCTTCTGATTGGTCAGAGGGTGTTGCGTAATTTTCTCTAACGGCAAGCTCTAACAGTAGTCCCGGCTCATACGCGGCACATAAACAGATTAAATCATGCATGACTGTTGGTATGGAACATTTATGGAAGGAGTCTCCAGTGTCAGCGCTTCGTAACACTTAACAAGAGAAAGTGACAGAACGACCGTTTACGGTTTTTTAAATCGTAACTGGTTTACATTAGAGAATCGACTTGTTCTCACAACATTACCTGTAACAATAAATGGATAAAAAATTTTTTTTTGGTTTTTTGGCAAAGTGTTTGGTTCGTTTCTTAAATGGCGTGATTCGGAAAAACACAGCTGCCTCCGTCTGACACGCTACAATCCTGCCCCAAATGCCGCAGTACAACCTTCTGAGTAGGCGAAGGCCAAGAGGGGGGGAGAAAAAAAAAAGACTCCGTGGAAACAGGGAAGCGTTTTGCAACGAGCATGAATCAAAACATAACCCGACAGCTCCAACACTTTGTCTGCGTTTATCGTGACAAATGCTAACCCTTTTAAAGGTGTGACACCGCTGGAGAGAAACAACTCGGCAGACACATTTCATGCGGCAAATGAGTTCACTTCTGCTCGAGTGAGAATCAAAGAGCAAAAGCGAGGGAGCAGACGGCGGCGCGTGCTCCTTCACCGCCTCCGCTCTCCCTCCGCTGAATTACACGCACGGCCGCTGAGACGGAGAGACGGCGAACAGTGGCGGGATTTCGCGACTTCCATTCGGAGCACGATGGCAGGTCGAGTCTCTAGACCCTGACACTTTTACCTCGCCGTTAAACGTCCGCAGCAAATTCTTAACAGATTTATAAATCGTTTCTCTACGGGAAGAACTCTACAGGATAAACTATTCGCACACCACACGATACTTAAATAACATTGCTTATACGACTGAATTCTCCAGTCTGATTGGTCAGAACGCGTTGATTCGTTTTCTATAACAGCAGCTCTGACGGTAGTGCAAGTACACGTTCTAATACGGTATTGTTTCTGTACTAACAAGAAAGAGGTGCTTTTTTTTTTTAACATCTGTGGAAGGAGTCCTCAGCCGACATATCCGACGAAAAGACTTCGGGTCAGAGGACTTTACACTTTCTCGGTAACATGACAAGCTGGCTTTAATCTGTCTTATTCACTTCAATAGAGAGAGAAAAATAAGACGCTGGTGAGGGATATGTGGCTCCATCCATCATGCCCTCAACTCTGACCAGATTCTCAAGCATGCTAATGAAAAGCATTGCCTTAACATGATGCTAGCACCACCGTGCTTCACGGGTGGGGAGTGTGTTCTCACGGTGATAAGCAGTAACGCGTAAACAACTCCAAACATAACGCATTGAGTCGTGGACAAAATGTTCAATCAACTAATCCCCTTTTTACCCAGTCACTCAATACTGATGGACGGCTTCCTCTAGGCACAGTCGCAGTTCTGCCATATTGGTTTTTTTTTTTCTTCTTTCAATAATGGATTTGTCTTTAATTTATTTATTCATTTTCATATGATTCATTTCCATGTGATTTATTTACATGTGATTCATTTTCATATGATTCATTTCCATGTGATTCATTTACGTATGATTCATTTCCATGTGATTCATTTTCATGCGATTCATATTCAAGTGATTCATTTGCATGTGATTCATTTACGTATGATTCATTTCCACGTGATTCATTTACTAATTCGCTTCTCTTTAAATCCAGTTTTAGACTGTGATATTACAAAGGCCTTTCCAGATTGTTATGGATCGATAATGGATTTAATGTTGCTATAGGTGGGTTTATATTGAGATCACATGACTCATTAACGGCACACAGGGCCAACTCAATTTGGCCAAGTAATTATGTGGCTTCTGATGGAGGCAGAACGAATTGAGGCGTTTCGCAGCAATAAAGATGAACGCCTATGCAATCACAGCTTTTACTTCTTTTCTTTAGTATATAATTTTGCAGACTATAGTGATTTTTTTTTTTTCCTCCCCCACTTCATTAGTATGGCTTCTTTATAGTGTAGATGATATATAACCCAATTGAAGTCCATTTCAGTTCCAGGTCGGAACACTACAAAATGTGGAAAGGTTTAAGGGGAGTGAATACTTATGCAGGACACTTACTTTATACAATTTATTATTTATTTATTTATTTATTTTTGGGTCGTTTTTAAAGCTACACAAGAGCTGAATGGTTCAATGATTTAAAAAATAATAAGAATAATTATAAACCTCCAAATTGCTGAACTACAATAAATAAAATAAATAATAAATACTTTTCAGTTTTGTCTCATGCTGGAAAGAAAATAACAGGTTTTGTAAAACCATTCATTGACGGAACTTAACAATCGTCCGTGTTCAACAAAAGAGTTCCGTTATAATTGAATTTTGACTTTTTTTTTTTTCCCTCCGTGTGTACCGGAAAATGTCGAAATTCTTGTCAGTGGTAATCATTAGACGAAGACAACAGAAAACACGCTGGAGTATTTTGTTGTTTTTAAATGCTATTTTACTGCAAAAACGTGCACGAAACCAACAATTAGTAATCGGGGGGAGGAAAAGTTGTCTCTCTGGCAACTAAATTAGACTCGGGGTGTGTTGTTTTAGGAAAATAATCCGAGATGAGGTGGCGCGAGGCGGTGCAAAGTTTCTGTTACCACCTTAAAGTTGTTTATTTTCCCATAGCAGCACAAGCTGAAGTATTTTATATCTCTTATAACACAGCAATGTGCCAATAATGACCATTTTGTATATAAGAAAGCAAGGATAACGTCGTTTTTATCCGTTTTTAGTTAGATTTAATGCTGTGGAATGTCCAGGAAACTAGTTAGTTCCTGTTAACACTTACGTTATAGCAGACAACAACAAAACAAAACAAAACAAAACAAAAGGTCATAATGTTGCAGAGGAACTCCTCCATCTTGAAAACGTTCTAGTTACAACTTACAGCTTTTACAAAACATAACAGTGCTGTATTTATATATAACAGATATATAACTCAGAAGTGCAATTAACCAGAAGTGTCTCATTTCATTTCACGTATCACACAGAACTCAGAAATGAGTGCTTTCTGTTCGTTCACTACAGTAGAAACAAAAATTGCTCTGTGGCTCGTCTTGTGTCTCCTGCCTGCTGTGTGCACGGGGTTTAACACGGCGCTGGCGAAGAAAGCCGAGAGAGCCGCAGCGAGGAAGGTCAAGAGGACGGCACTCTCCAACAGAGCATGAAGGCTTCGGGGCCCTCAATACATCTAGCCAGCCAATAAACCCCACAGAAAATATGAGCCACATCATACAGCACGTCACAATAAAATCATTCACAGGGAAAAATATCCCACTCTTTTCTCCAAACACTCAATAAAGTTTTCAATATATCCAAGGATAAGCCTTGAGAAATTTCAATAAGTACAACAGATTGTAAAAAAGGCGACGTTATACATATATATATATATATATTGCTCTGAGATACCATCTCATAGCTATTCCTTTAAAATGGATGTTTTAGTAATTTAAAAACCCTATTAAAATAATGTCAACACATCCGTATTCACTAGATAGGCTGTACCGGGATCAATGCATCCGCACCCCGTAAACTCGAACCTCTTCATCTATCTGCGACCCAATCCTTTATTTTTCTCCCCCACCCCCACCCCAAGACAAGAATCTCATCGCTTTTAATTATATATTTCCCGCGGTATTGACCTATACTTCACCATCCGGGATGTCACATCATTAAGAGCCAGCGGAGTTTGAAATTGGTCAATATATTTCACAAATGACCTCCACAGAAGAGCTGCTCGCTTCCTCAGCAACTTCACCCCCGCCGTTCGGAGTGGAGGGCGATGATTACGATAATGTCCTCCCAAATCCTTCCTGTTTTCTCATCGGAAGAAGAGGCGGGAGACGTCGGGGGCGAGGAATAATTCGTTACAAAGGACAAACAGTGGATGATTTATGCAGCACTTCGTCGACGTAACGTTCAGGTCCTCTCCATCCAAATAAATATCCATTCAACAGAAAGTGGATATCTCCATAACAGCGATATATATAAAAATAATAATAGTAAGAGGGTATAAGACGGACAAACCCAATTATTTTTGACTTCATATCTCTCACCGTCTCTCACGCCCGTCTCTCCTGCTTTCGGTAAAAGATGCTGTTTTGATTGCGACCCTTGCAGCACATGAGAAACAGCACTTGCTTAATACATTGCTACCCCATCCTGCTAAATTATGATAAACGATCTCTTATTTAGACATAAGCTGTGAAAGACTGTCAGACAGAGAGCGACTAAGAAAGAGAAAGAGAGACGTACAGAAAGAGAAACAGCTCGTATAATGAGTAATTCTGAAAATTTGCACTGAGGCTTCTGCCTGGAATGGGTTCTATAGGAGTTCGGCAGTCATTCATGTTTCCTTATTATGCGTGGAACACAATGAAACTATCTGTATCTGTATCTCTGGAAATGTGTCAGTATGGCGTGTGAATCCTGGCTCTGAGAGTTCCTTAACCTCAGCTACATCACTCCAGTTCATAACTGGTCCCAACTTTTTCCTTCATATTGTTATTATTTTTTGTTGGTATCTATGGCAATATATTCTAATGAATTCTGCCGAGTCTGTCGCTGGTTACGTTCGTAATATTGACATATTTACAAAATAGAGTCATACTCACATTTGTCATTATGTGAGTATTACTCACGTATGTCATTACAAAATTCTATCATTTCTATGGGAAAAAATGCAGACAGAATGAAGCCATGGTAGTGAAACAGACATGAAAGAAATGATTAGAGATGACAGAGATAGTCTGTGGGTAAGACAAACAATGGTGATTATAAGTCGTTGGGAACGATAGTAATCGGTGATGTCACTGGGGATAAAGGTGAGCACTGCTTGGTCTTGGTCTTTGAAAACAATTGTCATTGGTGATGTTGTTTGGGAACACTGGTGATCGGTTATTGGTCGATGGGAACAGTGGTGATCAGTTATTGGTCATTGGGAACAGTAGTGATCAGCTATTGGTCATTGGGAACAGTGGTGATCAGTTATTGGTCTATGGGAACGGGGTGATCACTTATTGGTCATTGGGATCAGTGGTGATCAGTTACTGGTCATTGGGAACAGTGGTGATCAGTTATTGGTCATTTGGAACAGTGGTGATGAGTTATTGGTCATTTGGAACAGTGGTGATCAGCTACTGGTCATTTGGAACAGTGGTGATCAGTTATTGGTCATTTGGAACAGTGGTGATCAGTTATTGGTCATTTGGAACAGTGGTGATCAGCTACTGGTCATTTGGAACAGTGGTGATCAGTTATTGGTCATTTGGAACAGTGGTGATCAGCTACTGGTCATTTGGAACAGTGGTGATCAGTTATTGGTCGTTGGGAACAGGGTGATCAGCTACTGGTCGTTGGGAACAGTGGTGATCAGTTATTGGTCGTTGGGAACAGGGGTGATCAGCTACTGGTCGTTGGGAACAGTGGTGATCAGCTACTGGTCATTTGGAACAGTGGTGATCAGTTATTGGTCATTGGGAACAGGGGTGATCAGCTATTGGTCATTTGGAACAGTGGTGATCAGTTATTGGTCATTTGGAACAGTGGTGATCAGTTATTGGTCGTTGGGAACAGTGGTGATCAGTTATTGGTCGTTGGGAACAGGGGTGATCAGCTACTGGTCGTTGGGAACAGGGGTGATCAGTTATTGGTCATTTGGAACAGTGGTGATCAGTTATTGGTCATTTGGAACAGTGGTGATCAGTTATTGGTCGTTGGGAACAGTGGTGATCAGTTATTGGTCGTTGGGAACAGGGGTGATCAGCTACTGGTCGTTGGGAACAGGGGTGATCAGTGATGTCGTCAGGCTTTTCACACTGGTGGTGAGTCGAGAGAACCTGCTCTCTCACCTCGTACAACCAGCAGCTGTGATGTGAGCAGGACAGCTGCTAACATCTGCTCAGAATCTGGCTAGATGTTTCACTTGGCTCTTTTTTTTAAATAAAGTCACTAAAACGGTCTAAAAATGTGCCAAATCAAGTGAAAAAGTTGCGACGTTGGCAACACTGATTTTCGATTCGAACAAACGTGAAAGTCTGTTATGTGACCGAGTTTCTGTCCCTCTTTTCACACTCTCTCTGTGTCCAAGCTGAACAACGCACCATGGGACTCTTTCATGCCCCATCTTGGCCTTTCACCAGCCGAGAGTCCAACACTTTGGCTAAATGGGGAGACTCACAATAACACGCTGCTCTTTAGTGTGTGCTTCAGTCAATACTCTGTACATGCAGCGAAACGCTTGGAACTGCGAGAAGAATGTGAAAAGGAGGATATTAATAGCTAGACCACAAGCGTAGCGGGGGCTACTGTCTATTCTCTGACCATCCGGAGCCATAAATCTACACTGACGACTCTGAAATGTAGTCTTTCCAAGACACACACACACACACACACACACACACAAACACAGTTACAGCCAAAACATCTAAAACGGGAGAAGATTAGTCATCTTAAACACCTGAGAACGAGGCATTTCTCCTCATCACCTATGGTTTACTGCAGCCTGTCACATGCCCCATGGCTATCATTAAATCTATATAAAATGACTTGGAGAGAATGAGCATCTGGGAACACCACCTTCCTCTCCATATTATTATTATTATTATTATTATTATTATTATTATTATTATTATTCCATCGCGTGAAAGCTCCTCAGTTCAGCACATTTAATCCCAGTGTTCTGGACTGAACCTAGAACCATTTCATTTCCTTCTTTTCTCTGAGAATGGTAGAATCACCCACTCCTTCAGCTCGCTTTATCTCTCCAGTGGCTAAAACACAAACACACATTCGCCTCTTTCTCTCGCTCTGCCTTCACCTCTCACTCCTCAAACACGATTCACTGACCAAACTCAATTATGCGCCACATTTATCGTGTCCGAGGGCCCTCGCTGGCCCTAGGGGCCGGGAATAAATCTTTACCCCGGGTCAATAATGGCTTCCGGGGGCCCTGTATTGTCATTAGGAGGCCTTCGGTGCGAAGAGAGAGCGAACTAAAGCTCCAGAAGTCATCTGTCTCCTTAACGGCCCAGTGGTCCGAGTTCATTAGATGGTTTAATACTATTATCTGCTATATCCTTCCAATATATTGTAGCACCATAAAGTGGCCCTGACGAACGCCGGGACCGTGACAGAAAGGTTTCCAGGACAAACTGAGTGTGATTCTTGTCTTTTTGGTAGCAAGCGGCTGTTGGAGGGGCAGGGAGCAGTCATATTTGGTAAAGCTTTATAAAATAGGGCCCCTTTGTATTAATTTTTTTTTTTATTTGTTTAACTTAAATTCTCAGCAGTGAATATGCAATCACTGTCGTTACTTTGATGGCTAGCAAACAAGTTCTTTTAACCTGTTTAGCCAAACTTCTGGTTAGCACGTTCGCCTCACACCTCCAGGGTCGGGGGTTCGATTCCCACCGTGACCCTGTGTGTGCGGAGTTTGCATGTTCTCCCCGTTTTTACTCAGGTTTCCTCCCCCAGTCCAAAGACATGCATGGTAGGCTGATTGGCGTGTCTAAAGTGTCCGTAGTGTATGAATGGGTGTGTGAGTGTGTATGTGATTGTGTCCTGTGATGGATTGACACCCTGTCCAGGGTGTACCCCGCATCGTGCCAGATGTTCCCTGGGATAGTCTCCAGGTTCCCCCGTGACCCTGAAGAAGGAGTAAGCGGTATAGAAGATGGATGCATGCTATAATAGTTGTATACCTTTGATGAATAAAATCTACAACATGTGTATCAGTGACATTAAGATACAAAATATAAGAAATAACAGCATGACGCAAAGACGAGAGGTGTCTACACTTTTATTTACAAATTTATGCTAATTATTCATAATAACTTGTTCACTTGCTATAATTAGTAAAATAAGTTGTTTTTTGTTTTTTTTCTTTTCTAGTAGACAACCCAGACAAGCTAGCATAATGTTCATGCAATTGTTATGCTCTGTCAGGATTGTCCAGTGCTAAGCTTGCTAGCCTTTTATTCCTCACAGGTCTTTAAAAACTAAACTGCTTTATACTTGTTGTCGAAGATACTTGCTAACATGCTTAGGTAAGCTATCAGAAACATCCGTTTAGAGCTGGGATTAAATGTTAGTCCAGCTCTACATCTCAACGTGAGATATACGTACAAGAATCGTCGTGAACAATCCTTCCATGTACAACGACACAAAATGGCGTACACGGTCAAAACCATTTCGGCATCGTTCTTATAAACGTCGACGTTTAATAGTTGCAAACAGATATCGTGACGCACCGAAAGCTGTGATATTACATTATGGTTATTACACCATAAATGCTTTGTTCCATTCCACCCGCCGTGTCGATGCTCGTCACAGCCGCAGAGTTTCTGGAGAACGGCTTGGCAAAGTGCGCTAATTAAGCGTGGAGCTGGCGTG
Source organism: Ictalurus furcatus (assembly GCF_023375685.1). Taxonomy (NCBI): domain Eukaryota; kingdom Metazoa; phylum Chordata; class Actinopteri; order Siluriformes; family Ictaluridae; genus Ictalurus; species Ictalurus furcatus. The sequence goes on along the minus strand of NC_071260.1, from coordinate 2,765,098 downwards.
TGGGGGGGTGGAGGGTGGTAGGGTTGGAGTGGGGGGCTGGCTACGGTAATGAGTTTCTAGAAGTGCAGACGAAACGGGATAATGAGGGTCTGCTCAAGTGTCTCAGAAATCCAGCAGAACTCCCACCACCACCACCACCACCACACTTCCCCACCACCCACCTCTGCATCAACACGGTGACAAGAAAATGCAGGAAGACGGGCCAAACAAACGAACGCACATTATAAAACGAAATTGCCTTCAATTGCAAGACGCACACAAGCACACACAAACTCAATTACATATGCATGCACACACACTCCCTCTATAACTCTCTCCCTCTCTCTCTCTCTCTCTCTCTCTCTCTAACACACACACTAATTATCTCAAAGTCAGCGGAGTACTGGAAGGCAAAACAACCTGCAGGAGTGAGCCCGAGCTGTGTGAATGGCCCGATTGATGCGAGTGTGTTCAGTATTCAGAGAGGAAACGGGAGCGAAGTGAAACTCTCCCGCATGCACCGAGAGCGGCGTGAAACAAAATGCGACCTGCGCAAAGCGAAAAGCACAGCAACTTTCAAAGCGGGTCTCGCAAGATCGGACAGAAATGAGACGAACGAGAGCGACGTGGTTGGATTTCGATCGATCTCATATGGCCGGAGGTCGCGGGCAATCTGTCAAATTCTGCAAAACATTCAGCCCAAACATTTCGACACGTCGAATTTAAGATCGAAAATTGTATTTATTTATTTATTTATTTATTTATTTATTTATTAGGCTTGCTTAGGGTTTCTGCGAAAAATCAAGCCGTGTAAGGCGTCGGTTTAACCCATATACCGGTTTAAAAAATATCTTTCTAAATCCAAAAAACGTCGAAAACCTTGCTAGCTAGGTGTGACAGTGACAAAAATATCATAGCAGGATACTTGAAGATGTTTCTACGATACATATCACAATATCAAGGTTTGCTAACGAACCTCCAGCAAAACAGAAAAGAACTGAAACACTTCACGTATACGATAATACAATTATAAACAACTGAAATGACCTTTAAATTTCGCGTTAAACTTTACCGAACGTGCTATTTTGCATGATAAATCAAGCCGAGTGTTTACGATCGTGCGAAAATCTCACCGGAGCTTGTTTATGACATCATAAAATATAAAGGCCTATCACGATGCGGCATGCAAATGATGGCCATACGCTATTGCTTTCCCAGGATGAGGGGGTGGAGCTTGTAAGGTTGGAGATGTTTGCAATTTGAATACGAGTATAGGTGTATATGTTTAACCTCTTTGAAACTAAACAAAACAATGTGGATACAGAAGAGTCTCTCTCGGGGGACCGTCTATCCTCTGACCAGCTGACGACGGACGAGTGACGTACCCACCGTACAAGCACGAGAGCTATGTGCTTCTTTGTGTCCGTGACCCCGGTGTAACCCTGACACACTGACACACTCGTGACCCTTCCTCCGCTGGAATCTGAACACACACAAGTGTCACAAAGGACATTTTATGATGGACGAGTGGTGGCGGTTACGTTGACGTTCGCATTAATATTCACGAAAAGCACGTGTTATACGGAAGTACTAGCTCAGAGTCTAAATCCAATGTGTAAAATATATATATATATAAAACTACACCTTACAGCATATAATCAATAATCAATGTCCAAAGAGCATTCTCCATATATTAGAGCTGCCCAAACCTGGTAAAATTGGATTAATGAACGTGTAAAAGATTTATTATTCGAACGCATTTAAATATTAATGAGCCCATCATTTTTTATGCAGATAGAGAGAACTGTATTGTGTAATTCATATGTGTCACATTATTATAAGCAAAGGGGTTTTTTTTCCCCCTTTTATATAAGTAATTTAATTATATTAACATTTATATTCCTACATTAGAAGGGGAAAACCTGGAGCAACAGGAAATGTGATAATATGTGAGAGATATTAGCGTAAACTCATCACATTAGCTGATTTGAGCTGCTGTAACTGTAACTCCTGGTCTCTGAATGAACCACCCAATCAGATCAGAGCACTTAAAAACATACAATCAGCTCAGTATGTCCCATTTCAAGCTAGTGTGTGTTTAGGGCTGAATGTAGAAATGCTATGAGAGGATGCAGCTGGTGGTGCCAGTAGGAGCACGTAGCTGACAAACACAATACACAAGGCCACCCGAACCCAATGAACTGCCTGTATGTGGGGACGTACGTGTCTTTAAACTTACCCTCCAGTGTTGATATGTCTTTTCTTTCAGTCCACGTGTGCTAGTTTTGCGCTTCAGTCTCACACACACACACACAAAGAGATGTTATTTAGGCTACTATAAAAACATTACTTATGAAATACCCTGTAAAAACTCTCTCACATGCAGCACTGTGGATACGAGATGTAGCGCAAATGAACGAGTGCAATAAATCGACAAGCATTTCCAGTGTGTTAACGCGAGAGTACAAACCGCTCACCGATAAAATGCTTTCGCATTTGCTAGTTTTACCCCTCACACGCTCACGAAATGCTCTCCGATTGACCTGAAAGGCTCTCACACTGGCTAGTTCGCGCCAACAAGGCTCTACTATTCTCATAAGACACTCTCGGATGCGTGTGAAACGCTCTCACGTTCACAAAATGCTCGCAGCCTCCACACACACACACACACACAAAAAAAAGCTTTCGTATACATTTAAGATGCTCTCACATTCACACAGAATGATTTCATCTTCACTGAGAGTCTCGTGTTCACATAATGTCCCTCGCAGCGTGGCAAAATGCTTTTGCGTTCGAATAAGTACCCTCGCACGCAGAAATGGCTCTCACGTTTATATAACTGACTCTCATGTTTATATAAAAGGCTCTCACGTTTACCTAAAATGCTCTCACATTCACATAAAAAGGCTCTCACATTCACATAAAAAGGCTCTCACATTTACATAAAAAGGCTCTCACATTCACATAAAAAGGCTCTCACATTTACACAAAAAGGCTCTCACATTTACATAAAATGCTCTCACATTCACATAAAAAGGCTCTCACATTTACATAAAATGCTCTCACATTCACATAAAAGGCTATCACATTTACACAAAAAGGCTCTCACATTTACATAAAATGCTCTCACATTCACATAAAAAGGCTCTCACATTTACACAAAAAGGCTCTCACATTTACATAAAATGCTCTCACATTCACATAAAGTCCTTACATTTAATTAAAATGCTTTCAGATTCACACAAACGCTCACATTCGCAGAAAATGTTCTCACATTCAACACTGACCTTCACATACAACGTTCTCACTTTAAAATATCTATATTTTTTTTGCTTTCACTCTGTGATTACGAAAATTTTAACTAAATCAAAAAATTAAATAAAAATAAATAAATAAATAAAACTAGGAATCTTCCCTCAGCCGTCAGTGCACATTTCACACATAACATGTAACATGTAGTTTCGGGACGTTCTGGTCTGGTGGCCAGGTTTTCAGTTTTATTTTACGAAAGCCGGCTTTATGCTTTTTAATTAGAAAGTCGCCTCACGCTTGAGAAAGGGTTCGTTTTTTTTTTTTCCACTGCATGCAAATCCAATTATTTTTTTTATTTTTTTTGCAGTACAGAGGACATATCTGTCCATTTTGAGAGATTTTACGGAGTTTACGAGAGGTGTAAAGACGAAGGTGTTTTTCTGTAGCCACAAAGAATGAATTAGCTAGCTAACACTGCCATTTTCACTTACCTGCTACGCCGTATTATCACATGACCTGACCCATGAGTAATTCAGTCAACATTTATCACTTTCAATTGATCAGGTTACAATAAAACTAATATTTTAGTACTTTTTAAAAAAATTTTTTTTTAATTTTATTAGTTGTTGTGTTTTGTTGGGGTTTTTTTTTTAAACTAGTTTTAACTTGTATCATTATTTACATTGACATTTCAATTACAGCCTCACAAACACCTGGTCAGGAAACCCTGGTCCAGACTAACATTAATAACACAAGGTCGCTAATCAGTACTAGTGAGGACTTGGAAAGAGTTTTTTTTTTTCCCCCCCAGACAGCACTCTTTCTACTTGGAAAAACACATAGTGTGAAAGTAAAATAAGTGAATGCAATGCCTTGTAAATGTAAATGAACTGTTTTTATAGGTCAATGAGAGAGCATTTCATGCTAATGTGTGGAAGTGTGAGTGCTGGGTGTGAGCGTAGCAATATTTCTCGTATGTTTGAGAGATTAACGGCATGGATTTAACGGCTTTTTGTGTATACGTGTGATGAATGGCGCTTTCAATAGAACGAACACAAAAAAAAAACCTGGTAAAGCGCTCTACAGTTAAAAGAAAACAGACTTTCCCTATAAAGCCGTGCTAATCAAAGCCTGGTGTTTTATAAGGCCCTACGTCAAACATTAAACACGCTGCAGCTCTTCTACACACTGTTATAGTGCGTCGAGTTCAGCGGCACAACAAAAACGCTAGGCTTAAGGGCAAATCTGACGAACGCTTTAAGGCCGTAGATTCATGAACAAGAGCATGAATAACATTAATGCCGCTAATAAAGAATAAAAACCCCCGAGCTACTGACTGCTATTAAGCAAAGGACTCTATTACAGTGGCATATGTGAACACGTAATAAGTGTTACGGTGCATTCTTGGATTTCTAACCTACCGATTATTGTTTTTAATGAAAGACCATCTGCCAGGTCTCAGGAAGCAAGCAGCAAAACCATCAGAGCGTGGACAAGGATAATTACCCTCGTCCTCGGTGTGGAGAGTACGAAACCCAGTAAAACTGTCCCCGTATGTTTAAAAGGCAATAAAAAGTTCATATTCTCTACCTTTTTTTTTTTATTATTATTATTTTTAATCGTGAGCCCAGAGCCAAAGTTCCTAAAATGCAAAGTACCTTGAACTGTGTAGAGACGCCGGTGAGGTAGCCGAGTGTGTCTGAGAGTCCCTAATGTCTTATTTTAATATATACCTCAGCACTGCTGAATTCTTGATTCTGATTGGTCAGAAGGTGTTCATTAATTTTCCATAAAAGCAGCTGTGATGGGCACTCCATGAGATATATATATATATATATATATATATATATATATATATATATATATATATATATAATATTAACACATTTAAAATATGTCTATTATTCATAAACAGTAAATACTTCTATTTTTATTTTTGGTATTGGTAAATACATGGTACATTGAAAAAAGGGCAGAAAAATTATATATATATATATATATATATATATATATATATATATATATATACATACATAATTATATATAATTATATATAATTATTATTATTATTGTGAAAGACTAACAAACATTTTATTTTTTTTTACATAAAATAAAAGTTTGTTTAAAAAATAAATACAATGAGGAAATTATGACCCTGGAAAATGCAAGGGTTAAAATGTGTGCGTGTGTGCGTGTGTGTGCGTGTGTGTGTGTGCTGCTCTTGGGACCATGACGTTTGACCTTTCCAGAAGATGTGTGCACATATTGAACTTGTGCGATCAATGTGGAAGCTAAACAGTGTGAGGGCCGTTTGTGGGAAAAGGAACCTTGACCCCAGTGAATGATGCCCAGGGCCAACAGGCGCGCAAACACACACACACACACACACACACACACACACACACTGTGTGTGTGTGTGTGTGTGTGTGTGTGTGTGGATCAATACAGCTTGTTGAAGTTCATTTGTTCCCAGTCAGTCACTGGAGTAAAACTCTCCCGAGTTTACAGGAGGTGTTCATTCTCACACAGGGCACGACTTCCCACGACACGGACGAAAAAGACATGTTATGAGAAGTATATGAGCCAGATATGAACGGTATCTGTGAGGGATGTAGGTGCTCTGAATTGTGGGGGCAAAAAAACAAAAATCATTCTGAAAACAAAACAAACTCTTAAATCGTTAGAAATGAACCTATCCAATCAGTAAAATATTACACATGAACAATCTCATTCACTCACTCACTATACTTTATTGTTTCCATTTGTAAATATTATATTATTATTAATTGAATAAAACTTTTGAGACACTGCTTGTATAATTTTCCCTTCTCTTCCCCCGAACCCCCCCCCCCCCCGCATGTTTTTGTTGTTTTTTTTTTGTTTTGTTTTGTTTCTTCATTTTTGTAATTATTTTAATAATTTTTTTGAAAATTATATTTTGTAAAAATTATATTTAGTTGAAAAAATAAAGAAATAAATTTTTGCAAATTCATACAACTCAAACCAACCTCTATATATATATATATATATATATATATATATATATATATATATATATATATATATATATATATATAATGGCAGGTTTTCATTGATTGTTTTCTATTAAATGTATTAAGTGTATACAACAATCAATTTTTCAACCACAAAACATATCCTAGTAGCTACTTATTACTGTTTCGTTGCCGTTCCACAAAATGATGTAGCGATAAATGGATAAAAAGTGTTGTGTATTCTTTAATAAATATAAACATGTAACTGCTGCCATGGTATTCACTGTGGTATAACAGGAATAAACGCTTTGGAGGACGCTGTTATTTGAAGATAATCAAATTTAACAGTGATTCTGCTGCATTACACCTCACCTCCCTTGATTAATTCCCTATAACTGCACACCGTAATTATTATATTATAAAATCACTCTGCTCTAATCAGTGGAGCAACGTGTAACTTTGTGTAACAGGTATTTTTCCCGTGTGTTTCTTCTTCATGCTTTGCGTTGCTAGTGTACCTTGTGTGTGTGTGTGTGTGTGTGTGTGTGTGTGTGAGGATAAAAGCCACGATTTCACTGCAGTTATAATATCGATTAATTGCAGAACGTGCGCCATTGACTCGGCTCGGCTCGCTCGTTATCAACCCGAGCAAACAGAGGAGACAGAACGAGGCTAAATATTAACCCTGAGCAAGTGAGGCAGGGCGAGGAGCCACATCACATTTCTCAGAAACACTGCACACATGCCAACACACACACACACACACACACACACGTAGTTATTTGAAAGTCGTAACCTCATATACACTGTATGTGTTATACTAAGTAGTGCTATGTATATATATATGTACTATTATATAGGAATACTTAGCTATATGCTAACAGCTATTTTTGTTCCACTGGACAGAGATATTTTCTCCTCAGGACCGGATGTTTGTCGCCTCACGCTTAAACAGACTACGTGCTAGACTTTGTGGCATGTTTACGGACACATGGATGAGCGAGGCTGCCGTTTTGTTCGTCTGATTAGCGTTTATAAGCTGATTTTCTTTTCAGCACACACCCAGTACTTCACCCGACACACCCAGCGCTTCACCGTGGAAGTTCCGCATAGCTGACACAAAGTACAATTACTTTTAAAAGAAAAATCTCGCCTTTCTCCTTTTTCTGATTCGTCACTACATTGCTCTATAACCAAAGTGCTAAGCCCGACACTTTAGCATCAGCTTTAAGGGAAAAAAAAAATTGCTAACAGATGTAACAATGAAAAATATTCCCTAATACACATCGCTGTAAACTGTCTCCTACTATGTATGCTCTGTATTCCTCACAGCAGACAGCTAGTTATTAGCATTCAGCTAGTTTGTACGGTCACGCTAGCTAACATTCGAGAGACGAGGAATAAAGCTGTCGTTAGTTAGCGTTAGCGAATGTTTTCACCAGATTCCTTGGTGAAACAGGCACTAATTTACCTTCAGTGTGTGATTTTAAAATCGAATGAAATGGCTAAAAACAAAAAGCACAACGCGTCACTCAGAGGCTCAAGCTTCGGACTTTACGTCTCCTGTTTTCTCAGTAACAAAGCTGCTATAAGCTACGCTAGTGCTAGCAGTAACTAAGTTGTTTCATGGGTGTTTCCCAACATTAATTGTAACTATAAATGGATAAAACGCAAGATAGTATATTCTTTAGTAAATTAAAAAAAATAAAAAATGTTAGCATTGACAAACTGCTCTGGTGTAAGAGGAATAAAACACTTCGGGACATGTGAAGCTTTGCTTCACGTCACACCACGTCACCGCGTCGTTGATTATTATCCTGTAACAGCACAACCTGAGTGTTTTATTCCTTATAAAGTGCTGGTGTGACCCCTTCGGGGAATCTAAAGCATTCACTACAGCGCAAAAAAGGACTTAGAATGAGAAGTGGAGCGACTGAAGCAGTGAGCTGCATATGTGTGTGTGTGTGTGTGTGTGTGTGTGTGTTGTTTTGAGGTATTACTGCCAGGAGTGTGATTGGAAAGCTAACAACATTAGCTGCTTGCTTGCTTTATTTATTTATTTATTTATTTTCCTCCCAGGGGAATAAAGCTAGCTTGCTACTCCTGACACTCAGGTTCATTAAGCCCTTGTGTAAGCCTGTTATGATCACTTAGCCTCTGCTGTTTTCTGAAAGAAAGAGCTAATCTCTGTGGAATGTGAGGGGGAAAAAGGTCGAAAAAGCAGCCGCTCGTCAGATCTCCTGGCGAGAAGAGTGAGTAATCACACTACTCCTACCAATCAAGCAAAGGGCAGTTCATGCAGGATGAACGCGTCGTATTGTCCAGTATGAGGTCTGGATGTTCGGAGTGCCATGACCTTAAGAACAGGTGAATGCCACTACGGCAAACGTCCACACGTGTACGGATATTTCTGATAACATAATGTTAAAAAATAATACCCGATAATAAAAAATACAAACTTTTCCACACAAACACTTTCTTTTATAAAATATCTCCATTCATACTGTAGAATTTGTGAGAAAAATCCCTTGCTAGTTTTAGTTAACAAACTCAGGAGCAAAGGACGGCCTCTGCACAGAAATAACGAGTCAGACTTAATTAATACTTAATAATACATCGGAAGTCCTCATAAGCTAAGGAAATGAGGAAAGGAAGGAAAATAACCCCATGTTATTACACTAAGTACAGGTAGTCCAAACAAAATCAGCACAGGTGATCACAGGGCATGCGCCTTGTGTACAAGATGGATACATTTTGAAAACACTCACACGGCGATAGAATGTTATAATCTGCTACGTCAAACGGCACAAGAAAAATGTTACGAGGATGCGCACTGAGTTGTACAGAAGGCAAAAAAAACCCACTAACATGGCCAAAAGCTCTAAAAATGAAAAAGAAAAAACACACACACACACACACACACACACACACACACACACACACACACCATGTGGTACGGTGTGTAACGCTACAGCAGTGGATTCGGTTCATATTCTGCCTCCTCCACACGAGAGTGTAATAATATAACAGAGCAACACATCATCAAATTACACTAACGACCTGGTTAGCTGCCATGATAAATGCCGTCGTCACACGCAATGCGCATGAGAAGGTTGACGCTTTAGAATTTCTCCAACCTTAAGGGTGGTTTCAAAAAGCTCCAGTGCTTTTCGGTGAAGCAAAACGGCATCTCTGAGTAGAACGGGAGACCAAAACGAAAAAAAGGTCAGAGAATACAATACGAGTAGACCTCAATGTCGCCAATGGAGATGCCTCTGCTACGACCTTGACTCTGTTTGTACCGATCCCAAAATCTGAACAGTGCATGAGTCCATCAAAATCTGAACAGTGATGAGTCCATGTAAATCCTACAAAACATTCAACAATTCGTACCCGAGATATCGCACTAACGAGAATCTCGTATAGATGGATGGATGGATGGAGAACCCGAACACATAATGCCCCCACTACCTAGTATCAGAGCCCTAAAAATATCCATATACATGTAGACAGGACCTCAGAAACAGCTAGCAAATTCTCTGCTTCACCTCTGCAAGCAGACCAATGCTGTGAAAAAGTCAATATAAATATCTGGCTATAGACACGATCTTAATGGGAGGTCGCTGAACCTTTGCCTGTGTCTGTCTGTGTCTCTCTCACGCTTGCTCTGACTCATGTGATTGTTGTTTAGCAGGATGCTGGTAAATGAGGCATGCCCCCCTGATGCTGTGATTCTCGGCATTATGGTAGCAGGGGCTATTCAGGGTACAGGGTCAGTCATGCGAAGGGTCTGCTAGGCTAGGACAACATGACTCACTCACGCACCTACTGAAAAAAGGCAACGCACGTCACCATATGGCCAGCGAATCCGGAGGTGAGTTGAGTCGAGTTCACGGATATAACGAGGTCTAAGTGGTGCCTTGGCAAGGCAGCGCTATAGCCCATTATGGGCTACATCTGAGTTTACAAGAGAAGCTTTTAAATTCGTCATTTTTTGAGTTGGGGAAATGATCATATCTCGAATATTATCTGTGCTGCGACTCACGGGCTGTTTGCTATACAGGCCATACAGTCGTGCAACACAATATAATGTCCTTGCTCGAAAGAAGACAAAGGAAAGAGTTAGCCTGGCGTGTCCATTGTGCCCGTTGAATATACCGTATATTGTTAGTTATGTTGCTTTTATTAACAGGCCGCATAATAGACGTAGAGTCTGCTCAGTAGTCAGTGAGGCTGGTTTTTTTTTTTTTTGTAAACTTGATTTTAAACTCCACAGAATTACAAATGCACAAGGATTACAAATTCTAACCAAAAGAATGTTCTCCTGCTCCTAATTCATGCTCTCGTTAACCAAACACCAAGTGGGCAAATGAATAGCAAAGGAACAAAATGCTGGTGCTCAGGATTGAAGTCAGCTGAGAGGTCTTGAACATATAAAAGCCCTGGCCTTAGTAAAGAGCAGAGGACCGGTGACGAATGAGTGGGATGCCGGTGTGAAGGAGATGTTCTTCGGTCTGTCCGAAGTGAAGGTAAAGAATTCCCTTTCTGGTTTTTCATCATCATTTGGCCTTGACTCTTGGGTTGACACGGGAGGGGGGAAAAAGGGGAAATAATAGCTCTCCAGTCCTGACATCGTCCCACTGCCTCCTCAGTTTCACGTTAAATAGATTATTTCAAGGACCATTACCCCTATTTTTCTGGGGGTCGTCTGTCCCGATGAATGGGGCTCTTGTTTTGGCGTCCCTCGTCGCTTCCCGTGAGAAATCGGGGTGAAGGGCGGATATTTGGTGAGGCGGGGCTGCGTCGTGCCTCTGACGCTCTTCAGAAGAGTCTCTCGGTGTTGGAAGAGGGCAGCACCAGTCGACTAGAGCACAAAGAGGCACGGTAACAAAGGCAGCATTAGGGCCACACATCACACAGCGAAGCGCTGAGGAGGCCCCGAGGCTGAGTGCTATTCACCACTCTAACCATTAGTGTCCATAGGTAGGGATTTATAATAACGCTCTCCATAAGCTGCTGCTCAATACAGGCATCCCACTGCTACTGAAGTAGATGAAATAAAGCATAGAGGAGTCCAGTGCACATCAAGCAATGGAGAGAGTCCTGATTTACAACCATACTGAAGATGGTTTATTCTAGAAGCTTCGAGCAAGAGTTCCATATATATGATAGGAGGAATAAAGATAACACAGGCTACTGTTTGTTTCCAGGAATCTAGCAAATGACTTGCTGATCGATACATACCCATCTGCTGGAAGACTGCAGTTTACTCAAGGATGATTCATTTCACTTTCATCTCAAGCCACTTACAATTCAGAGATAACACAATGCAAGCAGTCGAGGGGCAAGAATCAAACTCGAGCACCCAGAAGTGACATTTTTGGCAGTCCTGGGCTTTGAACTTGTAACGTTGAGTCACTCCGTCTGAGTCTTAAGGCCTGCAATACTAATTTTCTTTGGCTACCCTTATAATGGATGCATTTTATAGCGCATGTGTATCTTCCAACATTTTAGACTTCAGTCCACACAGAGTCCGAAAAAAAACCCACTAGAAATGACCACTGAATAATAACAACCAACAATGAAAACACTGAAAATAAGCATGGGAAAACAACCACCAAAAATGAACACCGATAACCGAAAACCACCAAAACCGAAAATGACCGCTGAATACGACCACCAAAAATGACCTCCAAAAAAACGACCAACAAAATATAACCACCAAAAACATCCACCATAAATAACCTCCGAAAATGACCACCAAAAAAACAAAATAATAATAATCACCACTGAAAATGAAAACTAAAAACAATCACCAACAACTTTCAAAAATGACCACAGAAAACAACCTCCAAAAACAACCAACAAACCAGACCACCAAATACAACCACCAAAACTAACTGACCTGTGAAAATGACCAGTGAATAAAACCACTAAAAAGAACCACGAAGAACAACTGCCAAAAATGACCACCAGAAAAAAAAAACTCCACTGAAAATAACGACTGAATACCGCTTCTAAAAAAAATCCATCGACAACTTTCCAAAATGACCACCGAAAACAACCACAAAAAACAACCAACAAACCAAACCATCGAAAACAACCACCAAAAAAAAAGCCCACTGAATACAACCACCAACAACTTTCAAAAATGACCACCAAAAAAAGACCCCCAAAACAACTACCAGAGAAAACAATCAACAAAAAAGCAACCTTCAAAAACAACCAGCGAAACAACCGATGAAAAATGTGCAAAAAAAAAACGAAAATTAAAACGGACCTCTGAATACACCCTGAAGAAATGACTTTCAAAAATGACCACCAAAAAAAAATGAGCACCGAACACAACCGCTACAAACGAAAGTCACTTCGAAATGTGCGAACGTCGTTGCTTCTCGTTACTGTTCCAGTCTTTTTTTCATCACTCAATGGAGCCGTCGCTGCTGGAACATCAAATGGGTGTCAGATGTGTAAACCGTATAAACGTGTGCGCTTACAGAAAAAAAGAAAGAAGGTGAAACGGTGCGTTCGGTCGTACACGTATTAGCGTGGACGAGGACGAAATCCTCCGTGCTACTCGGCACTCCAGATCACACCCGAACCCGACATGCGGGAACTCGACTGAGAAATCCGGACACATCGAATCCTGATCAGAAACGCAGGATTCATACACTTTATTCCGAATGAACCGGATTTTCACAAATAGTACAGTTCTTGTGCGTTTACACACCAAGAAATCTGTTCAGCTCCGGCTTGATGAAGGATAAATGACACCATTTACGAAACCAACCATCTCCCTGGTGAGATTAACATTGCTGGACGAGGGCAGGTCAGTGTCATATGAACATATGCTTAGCATTCCTTAAACACCACATGCGGCATGCCATGCCTTGCAGAAGTCAAACCGGAGGCAGATTTTATCTCGGAGGTCAGCGTAAACGAAGAGATGGACGAATTCTCGCCCCTTGTCCTACTTCAGAGGCCGTCAGTGATACGAGACTGCATTCATTCTACTTACTGTCTGGCGTGTGACAGAATGAGGCTGAGTGCAATCCCAAGACTCGAACCTGGGCCGCGGCCCAACTCAGCGAGCGGTGGTATTTCATTAATGCCATGGAGCAGAACCCTTCCTGCTCACTAATGACACCATTCAGAGAGAAAGAACCGCAGCGCTGGCCCGTGCTTCTGCTCATAACACACTCTGTGCCATCGATCCTTTGCTGACGTGACATCATCACGACAGTCCATTGATCCCAGAGAACCTGCTATGAACACACGTGGTGTGTTTATTCAGCAGGGCCGAGAGGAAATTTCCCTGCGCCACTGTCACCGCACCAGATCGACTCGGAGTTCCCTCGGCGCCAGGCACGGCACGGCACGGCACGGACTCGGCTCTTTAAAGATGCTAATGGAAGCAGAGGAGAAGCCTGATTAGAGGGACACATCGTCCTCGGAGACCAGAGACACCGCTTCCCCATCATTTCACTCAGACGGGGAAAGAAAAAAAAAAAAAGCAAGCTAGGAACAGAGAGGCCTGATAGCGAGTGCAGCAGAGAAGCTAATTAAATTAAGCCTCCTTTAATAAAAGAGGAAGTTAGCTTAACACTTTAATCCCAACTACACCATCAAAGGCAGCGGTAAGAATATAAAGGCAATATTAAAACACACTGTTCCTGCGGTTATGAATTCCAGGCCGTGCCGAGAAGCGGGCGAGTGTTACTGAAAGAAAGAAAAGTAAGAAGGTTTAAAAAAAAAAAAAAAAAAGGAAGAAAAACAGATGCGGCTTGAGTGACGTGTTTAGTTCGGGAAATGAAGAGAATTTTATGGATAGGAAGGCAGAAATGAAGAATAGGTTTTTTCTTAGGTTTTTTCTTTAGGAAAGAAGGAAGGAAAAGAAAGAAAGAAAGATTTGGGTGTCTGAAAAAGAAGGAAAGATGTCATTTTTATGGATGGGGAAGAAGAAGGGAGGGAGGGAGGAAGGAAGGAAGGAAGAAGGAAGGAAGGAAAGAAGGAAGCGGGGAAGGAAGAAGGAAGGAAGGAAGGAAGGAAGGAAGGAAAGGAGGGAGGGAGGAAGAAAGGAAAGAATGAAGGAAGAAGGAAGGAAGGAAGAAGGAAGGAAGGAAGGGGAAGGAGGAAGGAAGAAGGAAGGAAGGGGGAAGGAAGAAGGAAGGAAGGAAGAAGGAAGGAAGGAAGAAAGAAGGAAGGAAGGAAGAAGGAAGGAAGGAAGAAGAAAGGAAGTAAGGAAGAAGGAAGAAGGAAGGAAGGAAGAAGGAAGGAAGTAAGGAAGAAGGAGGGAAGGAAGAAGGGGGGAAGGAAGAAGGAAGGGGGGAAGGAAGAAGGAAGGAAGGAAGAAGAAAGGAAGTAAGGAAGAAGGAGGGAAGGAAGAAGGGGGGAAGGAAGAAGGAAGAAGAAAGGAAGGAAGAAGGTAGGAAGAAGTAAGGAAGAAGGAAGGAAGGAAGAAGTAAGGAAGAAGGAAGGAAGGAAGGAAGAAGGAAGAAGGAAGGAAGGAAGAAGGAAGAAGAAAGGAAGGAAGAAGGAAGGAAGGAATTAATTTATTTAAGTGTTTGGTAGAAACCCTTCAGAACAATAGGAAGGAAACAGAAGAAAAAGAAAGAGGGGCCGTGAGAAGCACTCAGAATGAAGGAAGGATGCAGCATGAATTAATATTAAGTGATTGAGAAAAGACGGAAGAAAAGCAAACAAGTAGAAAGAAAGAAAAAAAGACAGACTTGCTCAGAGGGACTGGGAGATGCATAATTAACCTGGAACTTTCTTCTTGACTTAAAAACCCGGGCTTTTCTTACTTTTTGTTCCTTTCCCAGCATGCTTTGCTGTGTGCGCAGCCACATATTGAACCTATATAACCTCACGTATAAGCTTGTATGTTCCTTCTCTCTCTCTCTCTCTCTCTCTCTCTCTCCAGCTGTGCTCATGAAGGCCTGACCGGCTTTAACTCCGAAATAAGCGCATGCCGGTGCGCTCCAAATCGCACGTCCCAGAGTTAAATAAATAAATAAATAAATAAATAAATATATAAAGCGGAAAGGATTATCATACATTTCCATCTGTGAATACAAAAAGCAAAGAGACCCCCCACCACAAGTGACTGCATTTTAACTTCCTCAAGAACACGAGAGATGAACACGTGGGCATTCCTCAAACACGTGTACAGGGAGATTTATTCAGTGTTCCCGTGGTAACCGTCAGCGCCGATGCCGGCGCCGATACCACGACGAGTCGCGTGTTTAGCGTTGATCCGTCATGGACGCCACGGGGCATTATATCGAGCTCGGTTTATGTCGTTTGCGGTCATTAAAAATCAGCGCTCGCGAGCGCTGATTTTTAACGTGACGTGATATCTTTATATCTTTTCAAAAACATTTAAAAATTTTTTGGGGGGGGGGGGAGATACTTGAAATACTTTCGCGCGGACTTTCCCAGCGACGTTTTCCGGTAAACGAGACCTTTTAGCTGCTCTCGCTGTTCGACACACATGAATCGAAGAGCGCTTCTGCCGAGCGAGTGTCGTCACGACGTCACGTGACACGCCTTCGCCCGAATCTGCGGTCAATTATTTATTCCCCCCCCCAAAAATCACGCCGTTTCCTTGATTTAGCGTTCGTTTCCGCGATCCCGGAGGGACTGATTATCGTACGGATCAGTATACGACACGTGTATGCGACTGACGTTTTTACCGGCCACGCCCTAACGCGCTCTTTAAACGATCTGTTATCGTGTTCTAACATCGTTACAAGACGCCGTGGTTTCCTCCTTTCGATGTTTTGCGGCCTGCTTTCCTTCGATTGCTATCATTAGTCAGGAAATACGTCCAGGACGTCAACCACGTACGCTAGGGTCACGTCACGTGCGAGATCGGACGGTGGAATCGGAAGGATTTTTAGAAGTGCTTATTAGAGAAGTCAATCAGGGGTTCTATGAGCAATATGAAAGTGAGGATACTCATCACTCATGATAAGATATTGATGCTTAGTTAAATAGAGAGAGAGAGAGAGAGAGAGAGAGAGAAGAGGCTAAGATTATTTTTTTTTTTTTAAAGTCCTTCTCTTTATGTAAATGAAATGCATAAATATTCATCAAGGTCCCACGAGAGTTAATTACCAGAAGCTTCCCAAGCCTAATTGGCTGAATTTTGCCATTTCTTCTTCTTCATCTCTCTCTCTCTCTCTCTCTCTCTCTCTCTCTCTTTCATTTCCATACAGGATCTTTGTCTAGGTTTTCTTCTTCTTCTTCTTCTTCTTCTTCTTCTTCTTCTTCTTCTTTTCCCAGCTCATAATCTCGCCTGTAAATCTTCTCTCTCCTCCTCCGAGAGCTGCCAAGTTTTTCGGGCTCCATGCTTAATTTGAGCATCTGCTCCAGCTGGCAAAACACCACACACACCAGATTTTACAAATCGCTAATTCCTGCTATTTGGCTGGACTAATTGCCATCGGATGAGGAAGAGAAAAGGTTTGCTTAAGAGAGAGCGAAGTGTCCCTGCGACGGAGTGCGCGCAGACGTTGTTTATGGATGGCGGCGGAGGGGGAAGCGGTGGCGGATTATGAGTTTGCGGCGCGGATCGAGATAAGCAAAGTTTGACAATTAAAAGCGAGCGTATTATAAACACTCGACGCGTGAACATTTGTCACGCGGAAGCCTCAGCACAACCCGGCGTTATCGTTTCAGCCAGACATGTGGAAATATCCAGAAAAAATATTAGTGAATTTCCCTCAGCTAAGCTCCGTCATACTCGCCTACTCCTATATACATAACGCTAACCTGGCTAGCCTACACGCGAGGTTAGCGGACACTGGAGACTCCTTCCGTTTTACTCCGAGCGGCTGGATGCTACAGAGACACTAGCATGACTAGAACGAGCGCGTTAACATGACTGTAGCTGGACGTACGGTCAGAGCTGCGGTGCTGGAAAGCGGATCGACACCTTCTGACCAATCAGAACGGAGAATTCAGCGGCGCTGCGGTGTAACAGCTTTTTAATCCCGACAGAGACGTCCCAAGTGACGGCGATGTATCTGTAACCGGGATAAGATGATGAAAGAGCGCAGTCAGACAGACAGAGGAAGACGTGTGATGAAACAGGACAGTAAGAATGTAAAACAGAATGTAATTAGGGATTATCAGCTCCAGCCAGCTCCGGGCTGAACAGCGTCCCGTGTCGATGATGAGAAGTGGAGCGAAGAGCATCATGGGTAACGGTCTGCGCAACCGCTGAATTCGATTTTATTCACGGAATGATCCGAGGTGAGCGAGAGACACACGTGTTACACCCGGAGCACAGGAAGAAGGAGACGCTCTGTTTACTCTTTAATTTATTTATTTGATACGGTTTTGTTATTTTATTCTGTATTTATATTACGTTATATTAGATATCGTATATTCCGAATCACGATAATAAACACGCTTACCCGTAGGAAGCCTTTCTTATTTATTTATTTATTTATTTATTTATTTATTTATTTTATATCTAGACTGAAATTACATACTTTTTTTTTTTTTTTTTTAAATTACGTATAAATTACTCAGTCATTCTTTCTTTTTTCTTTCTTTCCGTCTTCAATACTAACGATTGGTTGGTTTCTACAAATCAATTCGGTCTCTCGTTCATTCATTACCTCCTCTGGGTTTCTTTCTTTCTTTCGCTCATTCTTTCTTTCTGTCAGTCTGGCTGTCTTTCATGCTTTCTCTCTCTCTCTCCTTTTCCTTCTTCCTTTGTTTCCGTCTTCCCATTTATTTATTTATTTATTTATTTATTTATATTTATTTATTTCTCTTCCTTTCTTTCACTCACTTTTACTCCTTTCTTCCATTCGCTCTCTCGCCTTTTTCTTTTTTTCCTGCTTTCCATTTATAATTTTCTTCCTTCCTTTCTCTTCCCTTCTCTCAATTATATACTCTCTTTCTTTCGTTCTTTCTTTCTTTCCTTTGTTCTCTTTCTTACTTGCTCTCTGTCTATCCTTCTTTTACGCGTTCATTTTCTTTCTTTCTCTCTCTCTCTCCTTTTTTCCCTCCTTTCCATTTATAATTTTCTTCCTTCCTTTCCTTCCTTTCTTTCTTTCTTTCTTTCTTTAATTCATTCTCTTTCTTCCTTTCTTTCTGTATATCTATCCTTCTTTTATTCTAGAGATTCTACATGGTCTTCCATTTTCCTTTCCATCCATAGAATGTTCTGCTTTCCTTCGCGAAACATTTAGGTCTATCTTTCTTTCTTTCTGTTCATTCTTTCTTTCTTTCTTTCTTTCTTTCTCCTCTGTCTTTTCTCTCAGGGTCTAAATAAGAGCTGCTTGTTTACTGAAACAATTTCATTTTCAGAGCAATACTCTTCTTTCCTTTCCCTAAATAAACACTTAACTCGCATCTTTCTTTAATTACAACACTTTTCCTTCCTTCCTTCCTTCCTTCCTTCCTCACTAACTGCAGGATGCTCATTTTTTAAAACATAGATTATATTCATACACGGTCATTAACATTACTATTTAGTTCATTCCCCCAGTAGGTGCTTCATGTGTAGTTCTAAGCTTACTCTGTGTCGTGTGGGATTGTGTGGAATGATGCTTAGAGGAGTGTGTGTGTGTGTGTGTGTGTGTGTGTGTGAGAGAGAGAGGAAAGAAAGCCAGAGTGACCCATAATGAATTTAAATGAATGTATTCATGGAGTCAGGCAGGATGAAGGGAAGTCCTTCAGCGACTCTTGGCCTCTCTGGATGTTCCACCAGCGAGGGTCGTGAGACCGGCACACAACGGAAAAGCCGTTAGGCGTTTAATTAAATGACAGTCAAGAGATATAGATTATGACCCAGGCAGCCATTACAGCATGACAGAAGCTGCGTGCGAGGGCCACGGAGCGCTGACTCCCTGAGCGCATTTTTTATTTCGAACGACGCAGTCAGCTAAACAAGACGAGGAAACGCGCTTTGTTCACGGTCAGACAAGCAACACCGCAAGCAATTAAATAACCTACCCCAGTGAGCGGGATATTGGAGTGAGGAGAGCTGAAATAATAATCCAAATAAACCCTGTGTGGTTTTTTTTTTGTTGTTGTTTTTTTTTTTAAAATAATAAAAAAGGAAACGAATTCAGACACACGGCCCCACAAGTGTACGTCGTCCACCGTCGCGTACGTATAAATCAGAACATTTATTTATTTATTTATTTATTACATAAACCGTAGCGCTGTCAAACTCTGGATTCTGATTGGTCGGTAGATTCGTCTTCTATAACAGCGGCTACGACAACGGTGCAGCTCCAGATCACAGGTTTATATTAATGTTAATCCGCTCGTTCTAATACGTTATCGCTTCTATAGTGGTAAAATGGTAAATGGTCTGCATTTATATAGCGCCTTAGCGGTTCTACAAAGCGCTTTACATTGGTTCTTATTCACCCATTCACACACACACACACACACACCAATGGTAGCAGAGCAAGGCGAACGTGCAAGGCGCTAACTTGCCATCAGGAGCAACTCGGGGTTCAACGTCTTTCCCAAGGACACTTCGGTATGTGGAGTCACGTGGGCCGGGAATCGAACCGCCAACCCTACGATTAGTGGACAACCAAAATAATGGTGGTGACACCATGCTAATCGTTAGTCCTTACGATACGACATATATGACACAAATCCCGCCTCTGCCCGCCCAGTGTGCGTTTACATGTTCTCCCCGTGCTTTGAGGGTTTCCTCCGGGTACTCCGGTTTCCGCCCTCAGTCCAAAGACATGTCTTGCAGGCTGATCGGCGTGTCCGAATTGTCCGTAGTGTGTGAACGCATGCGTGATTGTGCCCCGCGATGGGTTGTCACCCCGTCCAGGATGTCCCCCGTCCTGCGCCCTGAGTTCAGCCTCCGGACCCACAACCCGAAAGGTTATCTAGCGTGGCGGAATGAACGCTGTACGTTCATGTTAATGATTGCGGTCTTTCTTCGTCCTGTGAGCTTCATATCTGACCGCTCGTTTGTGTGCGCGTGGAAGTGAAAAAACCTCCCGCTCGCACAACTCGGGATAGCAGTTCCAACGCGCGACAAATGCCCTGGCTAAAGAAAAAATTCAAAAATAATACCTTGCTACAGTAGTTCTTTCCGAATAATGTATCTGTATTCGTTTACATTCCTAAACCGGGATATTTAGAAAGATTTCAACTTCCTGTAAGGATCGTAGAAACCGTAGAAATCCTTCCAAACAAAAGATAATTACTTTTATATACACTTTTTTTTTTATATATATATTGCTTTAATATTATTAGGAGTATTATTCTCATCGTTATTAGGATTATTATTTGTGTTTAGGAACTCCTGAGTGGTCATCCATGACTCCCTGTTTCACCGAGGTACAAATATGACGTGACACAGAGGTCAAATTTCCTTAATGATCAAATTTCACTACTCATTTTATACAATTATTGCGCTTATTATTAATATTTACCTATTTATACATGTAAGTTTGGCTCCTATCTGTGTCTGCGATCGTACTTCGTGTCATTTGCAACAATACCTGCCCTACATATGCTTTCATCCATCCATCCATCCATCCATTTATCCTGGTCAAGACTGTGGTGTATCCAGAGTCTATGCTGGGAATACTGGGAATGAGGCTGGAATACACCCTGGATGGGATGCCAGTTCATCACAGTTGCATTATATATATATCTAAATACCCAGATATCATTTATTATGACACACGACTACTGTGATTGATCCCACTTTGTGCATCTGTATAATCATGTTCAGTCCTGCTTCGCTTCTAAACTCTAAAAGCATCCATACATTTTTATTCAAAATGCATTATTCATGTAATAATGTGCTGATCCACTGAAACGCGCTCTATAAATGTCCCATAACCATGACTCAGGTCTCGTCTCCGCCGTCCCTCGATCGCCGCACGTCCACCTGGACGCTTGGAGATAACGGCAACATTTAACGCACCCCCCACGCCTCAATCCCTATTTACTCGAAGTAATGAGGAAAAGGCCGAGAAGTGGAAAAAAAGGAAGTGTGAAGGATGAACATCCAGGTCTGAGGGGAAAAAAAAAAAGAAAAAAAAAGATAATCACAGAGTTGAAAAATAAATAAATAAATAAATAAATAAATAAATAAACAAACGAGGCGATGAAGTTGAATATAAGTGCGAAGACGAAATGAAAAGGTCTGGGTGGGTGGGGGGGGGGGGTGGGGTGGGATATGAAATCAGCCGGATGCGTAAAAGCAGGCGGGAGGACATGCTTTTAAAAGGCTTTAATAAAAGGATGCGCTTGCTTTCTGCCGAGCGCAGGCTGACTCGAGAGGTGTTCAATTTTACGCATTAAAAAGAGGACAAGTGTCATACAGAACAATTGTGTTCATTTGCAGGAAAAGAGAGATGGATCGTATGAAAAGGAGCCGGAGTGCATGAGTTTGAGTGAAAACGCTCTCTCCTGATATGAGCCGCAACCCTATCGAGCCCAAATATACAGCACGTACATTATAAAGACTGAGGTTAATGGTTTTCACTTCGAGCTGTGACCTGACCTCGTCTCGTTCGCACGGCTCGGACGCTCTCGGGCTTTTTTTTCTTTTTTAAATCGGCGTGTGTGCGACCCGTAGGAATGTGTGTACTGTTCTAATAATAGCATTGTTCCCTGAGTGCTTTAGCAATGCCATGTTTACAATACAAAGCATCAAACGGTGACAGGAAAGGAGATACAGTACAGCTGGTGTCCGCGTTCTCCATGCACTACGGTCGTTACTGACAATGTCCGTCAAATCGGTCAAAGAGATTCTGGATCTGGAGGCACGCAGCGGTTAAAGGTTTTACACTACCGCCGGGATAACAAGCTGAGATGAGAAACTATGCGAAATAAAAATCCAGCCTAGTAGAAGTCATAGAGAAGACGATCTACCATCATATAACCGTACATTCACGCTAGCAAGCGCAAAGCCGCTAGCGTCGCTTGTAGTTTGTCACTTGTGGGTGTGTCCTGTCTAGCTTCCAGATAATAAACAGTATATATTTATATATATATAGCTTCTATATCTAACTAGTTAAACAAAAAAAATTCATGCTAGGTTTTGTGCTAGCTTTGTTGAGAGTACCGTTAGCAAAACACGCTAACTAAACAACTCTAGTAGAAGAGCACCCTCTTCTACTTCCTTCCGAGTTTTCTTTTTCTTGCAACATCTTAGTTATACATTTAATGAGAATATGACGGGATACGACGAAACCACGTTATACATTTTTGTCCCATTTTTTTGGGGGGGGGGGCGCCAAACGCTAAATGGGAACTGACATCAGCTAAAAGCTGAAGAAACGGCGGACTACACGGCACAGAGCTAGCCCGAGGAAGCAACCGTTTAGGTTTGTCGCGTTACAGTATAACACTTAGTTTGCGTAGAGTTGTGAAAGTTCCTTTAAATGATGCTTGGTGCTTTGTAGCTTGCCGCTGTTGCAGAAATAGCGACTCTCACACACCTACTTGACCTCAGGAAGGGCTGGTAATTAGCTGATCCGATCAGCTGAGTTAAATCAGGTTCTCCAGGACTAGAACTGGGGACTTTGTCTTCAAACAGAAAATGGGAGAAATGCACGAAGCTAATCGTTTTTTCATCGTAGAGCCGGCTGGTAGCGATAAAATGTGATTAAATAAAACTCGAGGACACTTTCGTTTGACGCTGAGGTGTTCAAATATGGATGAATGGAAATGATGGAGACTCCGTCGGCCTTCTGTGGAATTCAATATCGCACAATTATTGCAAAACGTAATCTGGTATGTCATCATTTGGACCGGGTGCAACATATTTCAGGGGTATTCTGTATCGGTTTGTTTTCTCAAAAGCCGCGTAACGTCTAGCGGGCCGGGAGTTCAATGGAAACCCCGTCACACGTCCAGAGACGCGGCGAGAGTCAGGAGAGAGGCGGTTGTCCTCTGAACACGCTCGACCGTGAAGCAAAGCGTGAGAAACTCATGCAGTGTTGGGGAAAAAAAAAAAAAAAAAAGGAGAAGAGGGAACTTTTATAAAAAATTTAAAAAATAAATAAATAAATAAATAAAGCTCTGTATCTACATTACATGCCAAACTGTGACACTTCAGGTTCAAACACTCTGGTTCTGAGCGCATTCTTCACAGCAGCGGGGTTCGCACTGACTCGTGTGTAATCACGCAGGTAGACGATGGGGGGGCGCTTGGGGGGAGAAGCAGTACTTACAAAGCATGCTGAAATAAAAGAAGCTTGTTGATCGAGGACGGGACGCGTTAGGATTTGCGTTTGGCTCAAACGGTGTTGGGACATCACGAGCCACCAGAGCAGCACTGATGCTCCTTGGCATCACCATTTATTTATTTATTTTTTCCAAATGATGATGATGATGACGGATGGTGACGGAGAGCGCGGTCTCTGTCTTACACGTTACTCCAAACTCTCCCTGTCGGTGTTCAACGGGGTTGAGATGTGCTGAACGTGAAGGTCGTAGCATATCATCTGCATCCTTTTCCTCCTCATCAAACCATTCCGTAGGCCCCTGTGCCCTGTGGACGGGGGCGTGGTCATTCTGGAAGAGACCACGCCCATCCGGATAGAATCCCCCCCCCCCCCCCCATCCAAATGTAAGAGTTTACCCGTTTCTTTAACTTGGGTGAAGATTTTGAAGTTTCGGCTTTTAAATGAGGATTTATTTGGACGAGTGAGCGCACGTTTACTTGGTCGCTAACGTGTTCGATCTAAACTGTTAATTAAAGCCATTTTAAAAAAATCTCTTAAAGTTAAACACGGATCCATTTTTTTTCCTGAACACCATGACATGAAAATATACAAAAACGAGGAAATCTGTGCCTGGTTGACTGAAATGAAAAGTATAAAATGTCAAAACTAACAGCGTATGGCATTTGGATAACAAGGCATGAACCTCAATTGCATGCTTCGGTGTATAATATATGGCATTAAATCGAAGGTTTGGTATTATATTACCAAACAATTGGGTTCAATCTAGAATAATCTCCAAGTTCTGGCTCGAAACAGGGCCTTTTTTTATTATTGAAAACCGTTTTTATGCCTAAGCAGTGCCCAGTGAAGCGGCGTACCACGCCACGGCCGGTTACGAACGCATCTATTCCCATTGCAGAGGTGAGCGGCGAGCGGTGAAGTTCTGCCGTTCGCTTTAATTGGCCCGAGCCCTGAGGTGCAGGCTGAAACGGAGAGTGAATGGCATTTAAACTGCAGCCCCCCGAAAACATATTCATGGCTTCGGTAAGAACAAATGCACGTTCCACGTCTCCGGAGCACAGAAGAATGGCACTTCAGCTAAAAGGCGAGGTCGACTGCCGAAGACCTGCCATTCATCAAACACTCCAGCTGGAGCTCACAGCTCACAGACTGACAGTGCAGCGGAAAACACACACATACGTACGAATCCCAATTTTTTATCTTTTTTTTACATTTCAATTAGAATATATTTTCTTGAACGTTTCCTACGTGAGTCAGAGCGTGGATATTCACATGAAATCCGACGTTGAAAAGACGTCGTGCCCTCCATAAACGCCGGAACATTCCGCTTGACATGATCTATACAGGAAGATCGAAAAGTCAAGAAAAACCGTACATTCTTTACAAAGTGGAATAGATGTATGGGGTTGATATGTATGTCACAGGCAAAAAAAAAAAAACTAGATTGTCCGTCTTAGTTTACTGTCACTAATAATAATAATAATAATAATAATAATAAACAATGAATGCGTTTAATTTATATAGTGCCTTTCTAACACCCAAAGTCTCTGTACGAACAAAGAGAAAAGGACTAAAAAGGGAACGTGTTAGGTGAAAAGGTATGTTTTAAACCATTGCTCACAGAACCCACAATGCTCGGCTCCCTCAGCCCATCAGCTGCTCTGTTTGACTGACGTCCTTCCTGTAATTTGTTCCGGGCATCAAGAGTCAAAGCGGACAAAAAGAAAAGGTGCAGGAAGTCCTCCCTCCGACCCCCCTCCCCAAAAAGGGCTTATACGTCTACTTTTCTATTTCAACTACCCTCAAGTGGAGGGAACACTGAATTGAGAGAGCTTTCTGCAGGCTGTGAGAGCAAACGCTGACAGAAGGGACAAAGACACGTCCTCCATCAGCCCCTTTATTTGACTGGGCCTGCTTGAATGGATGTGCCAGAACTTTTAACAGCACGATATTTCTGTGGGCGAGCTACGTACTCGGATTGTGCGCACATAAAACAACTTAATTCCCTCCTTAATTAAGTCGACTGTTAAAAGTGAAAATGGGGTTTTGTTTTCCGTACATGCGTATCAACATTTCGCACCGAGATAAAGAGAAAGCCAGAGAGTGTGTGAAAGAGCGAGAGAGCAGCCGAGAGAGAGAGAGAGAGAGAGGTAAGACAGGCTCTGGCGTGATTCCTCAGCCGTATTGTTTTGGCTGTCCATAATGAGAAGCTCGCTGCTGTGTTGTGATGTAAATGAGGCCGGCCCCTCAGCCAACACCATCCTTAATTGTCTGCTTTGATCTGTGGCTAATTCTGCTAATTAGCGCCCCAATCTCAACGCTGAACATTTCTGCTTTGCCTCCATTGACTAAAGAATCCCTCCTTAAAACCTCCCACACAACCCCTGTGGGTGGAATCAGCTAGCATCAGTGGTCTATAGCAAATTGATCCCAAAAATCCCATTAGGAACAAAACGAGTCATAGCATCCATAGTACTTCCATCATCATCATCCTTCTAAGAGGGTAAACCGATCCCATCAGAGTCGAGCAAATTAGCTGCTAACGTTACGCCGTCGGTCAGCGATTCATTCATTATATCTTTATCCTGCTCTGGGCGCTGGTGGATCCTGAGCCTATCCCAGGAACACTGGATGTGAAGCAGGAATACACCCTGGCTGGGACACCAATCCGTCGTGAAAAGTACCATGCACACACTCATTCACACCTTGCGGTGGGATTTAAAAATAGCCAGCATTTTTTTGGGAGGTGGGAGGAAACCAGAGAACCCACAGGAAACCTACAGGGACAATGGGAAACACCCCCGACAGTAAACAAGGCTTGAGTTGTGCGGTGGAAACACTACAGTACCCACTGCACCACTGTGACACCAAATTCTGACATCATTGATGTAGAATTCTGCGCAAACATACTTTTGGTCAACAGAACATAAAGGAAATTGCGAGAATAATAGAAGCTGCGAAACATTTTGACAAATGACCAGAAACTGGTGGAAACCCACTGAGTACGGCTTTTCCTACAAACGAGCTAATATTAGCTGAATTGACTACAGACGTGACCGTATTACTCTTCCATCAACCAACAAGAGGCCTCTTTTCTAAATCACTTCCTAAAGTTTTGTGTGAAACATGATTTCGTGATGCCAAACCAAACTACGAAGTACTGCCAGACTTAAAAAAGTTTCTATAACGCTAATTTCCGTCGTATAAGCGCCGATCCGATCGCCCGCAAATTACTGGGCTTGTTCACGGCACGACTGATTTACAAAACTCACAGAGAGCCAAAAACGACAAAATGACAACTAAACGGGAAAAAAAAAATTATCTTCCAGTCATGCAACGCAGCCGTCGCAGTGCACACGCAAACCGTTCCTCCGTTTATAGGGCGCCATTACTTTTGTCCTAATTAAATAGCAAGACTTATGTGTCTTAATTTGTGGATTTGTTTTGGATTGCTTTCTTTCAGGTCTTTGATATATATAAAAAAAGCACAAATCATCCATTAAACTGGTGTGTAGTTTCTGAGTCTCATAGATCATAAGTCAGATTGGATATAAACATTTTTTTCCCAACTAAGTGTTTTTTTGTTTTGTTTTGTGGTATTGTGAATGCTCCTGAGAAAGATTCCTGAATAGATTTATTTGTATCCAGCCGGCCCCACCCAACAAACTTGACTGACAGATGATTTAAGAAAAATATTCATATTTCATTTTGCTTACTATGGCCCATTATATGAGTATTATATTTATACCACGTGGTTATCTAACACGGGGGCTTAGAGGTGAGCACGTTCGCCTCACAGCGTCCGGGGTTCGAGTCCCGCCGGGGCCATGTGTGTGCGGAGTTTGCATGTTCTCCCCGTGCTGCGGGGGTTTCCTCCGGGTACTCCGGTTTCCTCCCCCAGTCCAAAGACATGCATGGTAGGCTGATCGGCGTGTCTAAAGTGTCCATAGTGTGTGAATGTGTATGTGAGTGTGTCCTGCGATGGACTGGCACCCTGTCCAGGGTGTACCCCGCCTTGTGCCCCATGCTCCCTGGGATAGGCTCCAGGTTTCCCGTGACCCTGAAAAGGATAAAGCGGTATAGAAGATGGATGGATGGATGGTTATCTAACACGTTTGATTCGTTTCGGTTTGAACCTGATGCTGTTTTTTCTTCTGACATTAACACACTCATGATCAAATCGAGTCACAACAAACACCTCCCTGTCTGCCACACAATGTAGCCAAACTCCAACTGAAATCTCTAATACATCTATACACATTTACCTGGCTCACATCACACACACACACACTTTTTTTAATCACCGTCCATCAGAGCCTGCATGCATAGACACCTGTGCCTGGTTGACAGGTTATTTTC
Source organism: Ictalurus furcatus (assembly GCF_023375685.1). Lineage (NCBI taxonomy): Eukaryota > Metazoa > Chordata > Actinopteri > Siluriformes > Ictaluridae > Ictalurus > Ictalurus furcatus. The sequence continues at coordinate 2,737,311 of NC_071260.1, read as the reverse complement.
AGGCTCGACAGGCAGCAATTTACTCTGCCAGCATGTTCAAGACAAAAACATGTGTTTCCCAACTACCTGAGATCTGAATCAGTTAGAGAACCATGTCTGGTAAAAACGACAAGATTCACAGAGACAGATAGAGATCGAGAGAGAAATTCTGTTACTAATATTAGCTGTCAACGCTAGTCAGACCTGAAATCAACAACATGAAGAAATACCAACAGAGACAAACATGAAGCGCTTTTTCTGCCAGGGATACTGATCTGCTCTGGAGACAGAGGAAACATTGTGCTTCCAAAGTAGACAGTTTGCCAGGTCTGAAAGCATGTACCTCTCTCTTTCTTTCCTTCCCAGCACTTAGCCATTAGTGCGACTCACCTGTGGGTCTAAGTAGGCAATTTGACTCACCTCTGTTTTCACATAAGCAGGATTGATGATAAAACTGAAAAGGTCTCACATCGGAGCTTGGAGAGTGGTAGGTTTTCCCATCAGTGAAATTAAAGCGTCTGTGGAGACTCCACCTGCCTGCAGAGGTACCATTTTTTTTTCTGCCCATCTATTGGCATGCTTTTAGAAAGATTAGGGGGAAGCCTGAGAACCCTGACGAAACCTACACAGACTCAGGAACATGCTGAATTCCTCACATACAGAAATCCAACATCATGGGAGCTTTTCCAAACTCCCAGAAATCGGAAAGACACCAGGAAATAACTAACGAGCTGAAATAATACCTTACCTAGTGGTTTGTAGGCGTATCTAGTAATCTGTAGGCTTTCCTAGTGTTCTTTAGGCTTATCTAGTGGTCTACAGGCTTGCCTAGTGTTCTGTAGGCTTACCTTTGATTGTAAGGTTTACCTAGTGGTCTATAGTCTCACCTAATGGTCTATAGGCTCACCTAGTCGTCTATAGGCATGCCTAGTGGTCTATAGTCTCACCTAATGGTCTGTAGGCTTACCTAGTGGTCTATAGGCTTGCCTAGTGGTCTATAGGCTTACCTAGTGGTCTATAGGCTTGCCTAGTGGTCTATAGTCTTACCTAATGGTCTGTAGGCTTACCTAGTGGTCTACAGGCTTGCCTAGTGGTCTATAGGCTTGCCTAGTGGTCTATAGGCTTACCTAGTGGTCTATAGGCTTACCTAGTGGTCTACAGGCATGCCTAGTGTTCTGTAGGCTTACCTTTGATTATAAGGTTTACCTAGTGGTCTATAGTCTTACCTAATGGTCTATAGTCTTACCTAATGGTCTGTAGGCTTACCTAGTGGTCTATAGGCTTGCCTAGTGGTCTATAGGCTTGCCTAATGGTCTATAGGCTTGCCTAGTGGTCTATAGCTTGCCTAGTGGTCTATAGGCCTACCTAATGGTCTATAGGCTTGCCTAGTGGTCTATAGCTTGCCTAGTGGTCTATAGGCTTACCTAGTGGTCTGTAGGCTTACCTAATGGTCTATAGGCTTACCTAGTGGTCTATAGGGTTACCTAGTGGTCTATAGGATTTCCTAATGGTCTATAGTCTCACCTAGTGTTCTGTAGGCTTACCTAGTGGTCTGTAGGTTTACCTAGTGGTCTATAGGTTTTCCTAATGGTCTATAGGCTCGCCTAGTGGTCTATAGTCGTACCTAGTGGTCTGCAAGTTTACTTCAGTAAGTCTGGTATCCTATCAGTGAAATCAAAGGCTCAGTGGAATCACCATTTGCTTGTTAGCTTTTGCAAGTTGATACAAAGCTGAGGGGCCAAAAATGATCTAATGAGCTGCATCAAGTGGCAGTGGGTTCTTCTGATTGATACAAAAAGCAAAACATTTTGAAAAATAAATAAATAAGGATTACCTAATGGTCCATAGACTTAGCCAGAGCTCTTCAGGCTTACCCAGGTCTGTATGGCCACTTAAAAATTCCCCGTGGTTTTCAGACTTACCTAAAGGTTATCAGGCTTCATTTATTCTGGATGTTCACATTTTATTTATTCACACACACATCACCATTTACACGGATGAACCAGATCCTCCTAATGTCCCAAGGCATGAAGACATCGTGTCTCATCTCCTCTTTTAATGTCTTTAGTTGTTTTAATATTATTCATGCAATTCTTCCTATTCTCTGTCACCTTTGACTTGCTCACTTGGATGGCCAGAAGGCCAACCCAAGCAAGACCGAAGAGACTTTGCGCTGCTTTTCATGTGATCAAAATTAATCGCTCGTAATAGATCACAAAAGTGTAGCTTGCGGCTACGCTCAGCTCGCTGGTTCAAAAAAAAAAAAAAAAAAAAATGATCATGCCCAGATTTGATCAAACTAAATCCAATATGCCTCTAGGCCATCTCTTTTATATGACATGATGATGATATCATGGTGATAATGATTGCTGTTTTAAAGAATCTACCAAATAGAGGAGTTTATACTCTACTTAAATCCTGCTTTGAAGATTCTTGATCTGCTCAAAAGTTCAGAATCTCTCCAGCTTACAGCAGTATAAACTAAACACACCAAATTCGCATACGGCCCAGAAAACAAGATGACGGAAAAAACATGGGCGCGGAACAAAGAGGCAGAGATACATCCCATGCTAAATCAGTAGATGATCTTTTAGCTGAGAGCTTGGCTTAAACCGCTGTCTTCTGTTTGACAGACTATGTGAGGTGCAATGATATTTCTCCTCAGTGTGTAGAGAAATGTCTTGGGAAGAGACACCAATTTGCAATGGCCTACCATTAAAAGATCTGCTTGCAACAATCCCATCTTGTGCATTCATGTGCTAATTAGCATCTAACTCATTAGCACGAGTATCTCCTCCTTAGACCAAACCACTGGTGTGTGAAGGTGAAAGATTAGATATGCCTTTTAACTCCCATCATTTTTTTTTTTTTTTTTTTTGAAGTTAAGCAATTGCCAATTTGTTTAGAAGATAGACTAATAACAGATAGATACACGCTGTATAGGGGAAAGCTACTACACGGCAACGATTTGTCTGGATTCTGGGACTAAATTACTGCATTTTGAGCACCAAGCACTCTTTTGTTCCTAACAAAACAAATGATTTTGAATTTAAAGAACAGGAAGTTTCTGAAGCAAGAATCTGGCCAATCTGAACAGCCTTGGTGTTGTCTGAGAGAGTGTCGAGCCTTATTAGCACAGATTAAGATTTACGAGAGGTTGTACAACGAGGGTCGAAACCCACTCCATCTGTCCCAGAGCCACAGCTAACTGAAGTGCCATGCTAATGAGCGGTTTGTCCGTTTTGTTGCTGTAATCAATTTGATTAGGGAAAAACAGAGGGGCAGATGGCAGCAGAGAAGGGAAAAAAACAAATATCTCTCTCCACCCCTCAGATGGTCACGGAACTTTCCAGAGGGAGCAGATACAGATGTATGATTGGAATGCTAGCGAGCGCCAACACTAGCCAACTTTCTAATCACCCTTCCCTGGGGGACTGCTGGCCTGCGCAGAGACACACATGTGTACATGCACGGCAGCAACTCCAGGGATGATTTGAAACCATAATGGATGCATCTCCTTGCTCAAAATGCACCTCTAGCACCGGCGCATTGCCTCGGGGCAAAACACTGCTCGAATGACCTGGACTGAACGCTCTCATGTTTTCTCAAGAAGACAGCTCCTGGGCCGCATGACCAAGCAGCAAACTGGAGAAAACACTCTGCCCATGCCTGTGAGAAAGTATGGCGGAGGCTTTTCAGGCATGCAGCTCCACAGAGAGCTGAAAACAGCTGAACATGGCAGAGAGAGCAATGCTCGGATCTGTCCAGAGCCTCCCGGGCTCCATCAGACTGGCATCAGGTGGCAATCTCCACCTCTTGACAGATGGCATCAGCGCGCCTCCTGAGCAATCAATAGCACAAAACTGTGAAGATCCTGAAGCAGGGCCTTCTGCACTGTATAGCTCGGAGGCCAAGTCCAACCATTCGAGGAGCAAATATTGCTAAAATGTTGCAGTTTTGTTGTCTTTATTTGTCCATTTTGGTCAAAAAGTTCGCCAGTGGAGGATTCCGGACCCACGCATTAAAGAAATCCCCAAGTGTTTTTTTTTTTTTTTTTTATCCTGATCTCCATCTACCTTATCTGTATCGTACGTCTGATTACCACAGATGATATTTTCAACGTGTTTCGAAATGCTCTGAAGATTCCAAAGGCTGTTTTCTCCAAACCTAAGGGCAGCTGTTGAAGTTTTAGTAGAACACGATTTCCATTCACTCACTTATTGATCTTCAGGAACTGCTTTATCTTGGTCAGGGAGTGTAGTGGATCCGGAGCCAGGAACAGTGGGCAAAAATTCTTATCTATGGGAATCACACATAATAAGATGTGAAGTATAGTTAAAAGTAATGTGGAGCTCTCTTTCTCGCTCGCCCTGTTCTCTTCCCATATAAAGAGAAAGTAAAGTGTGTGTACGGGTGTGTGTGTGTGTGTGAGAGAGAGAGAGAGAGACTTAGATACATTTGGTGTAGTCAGGTGGTACAGTGCCGGTGGGGAAGAGGCCGGCCCTGCCAGCTGCCCTGGGGGTTCAGAGTGTGAGCAGCCATTAGCCTGATGGGAAATGGCGGTTGGCAAGCAGGCGCTCACACACGCGGCTTCTTCTACCGGCCCGCTAATTAAAACCACCACACACACACACACACACACACACATGCTGATCAGAGTGTAATGAAAATGCGTTCATAAAGCGGGGGTGTGGAAGGCGTGGGGGATGGGGTGTTCGTCACACGGCGAACTTGGTGTTACACTACGGAGACGTTCTGGAGCTGTCATACACTTAAACATTGTACAGGATAGAGGTGAAAATATAACAAGATCTTGAATGAACGATGAGCTCTAGGTGAAGTAAACTGGGGGGAAAATCGCTTGTAGAACGAATGCAAATGTACACCAAGAGGGGAAAAATCCTTAAAGACACACAACGCAGACAAAGAGACCTTTTTTTTTCGTACAAGGAAGCAGTTCATCAAATTAACATCAGGCCTTAGCTGAAGCAATTTGCTAAAAGGGAAGGGCTACTGTCGGTAACAAGTTCGCCCGTTCCCAATAAGCGGACTTCCTTGTTTGACAAAAGACGGCGTCTAATACGACTGTTTTATTCATGCCCCTGTCTCCGACGCCAGCGTGTGTGTGCCTGTCAGGAGACGAAAGCGCAAATGGAATCTCAATAAACCCTCACCAGGGTGAAATGTAAGGCACACGCAGGCATCATGAAGTAGCATCTTCTTCTGTCAGAGGGGATCAACGTTCTCCATCATCACCTTCTCCACCAGCTGAGAATGTGACAGAATGATTACAACAGGGATTCCGTGGTCAGGTTGAGGCCTGTGTGTGCCTCTAATCACATCAGATCGAATTAAAAAGAAGCCCAAAAAAAAAAAAAAAATCTCCTTAAAACCTTAAGAGGAACCAAGACTGAACAGCCCATAATTGAAACATGGTCAGGAATGCTAAGGATCTTAATATACTACACACTGAGGAGGAAAAAAAAAAAAAAAAAGGCTTCCTCAAGGGTTCTTGAAGAGTCCGTCGGATATTTAAGGTCGTTTTAACGGTTACGCTTCTTTAGTACTTCAGTTCTTTTCTACAGTATAAAAAGCAAAGGCAGGTCTCAGATCAGTGCTGTGAGTAGAAATGATGTACCTCAGGCTTGTTGGTTATCAAATGAACCTTGATAAAGTTTAAGTAAATACGAAGGAAGTTACACAGTAATGAAAAAAATATATATATATATATATATAAAAAAAAATTAAATATTGCAAATATTTTCCTTCAAATAATGACCACACTGTGAAGAAAACAGATATCGAGTTCAGGGTCACTTTCCACGGCCACTAACATTAAATTTTAACACCGCATCCATTTTTTATCGACTCGCTTGTTCATGCACATGTAACAACGATCAGCGAGACAAAATGCGAGAGAGAAGATACAAAAAAAAACCAGATTGGAAGCAGTGCAGGACAGAGGATTAGCAAGAAAGAATAATAATAATAATAAATTCTGCATCAAAGGAATTCATATTCATAAAAGTTTCACGTTTGCCTGAACACACAGAGCGCACATTCATACAGATGAGACGAGGTTTTTTTTTTTTTTTTTTAAACCTTTCCAGACAAAGTCTAGACTGCTTTTTCACCCTGACTCACTAGAAAAGAACTTCATCATGAATTATAACACTTTTTATTATTATTACTATTACTACTATTATTGCACCACGCTACAGTAAATGGTTCCGTGCGTCAGACGAGCGCCGTGCCGTTCATTTCGACACGCCTGCGATGAGCAGGCCGATTGAGTCTTCAGATTAACATAAACTGTCAGCTAGCTTTCATAATTTATTGACATGCATAATGCATATCCTACACCAGACCTTCGAGAGAATTATCTGTGATTCATGCGAGGGATCAATTAAGCTCACAGAGCACACAACGCTTGCATGGGAATAATAATAATAATAATAATAATAATAATAATAATAATGAAGTTTATTTATAGGACACTTTTTATACGCTGGATACTTTTTAAGGTGCTGGACTTCAAAGTGCTGAACAATCAATTGGAGTATAGGCGTAAATCAACAAATACAGAATAAACAAAACAACAACAACAACAACAAAAAATCCATTTATTAAACAGAATAAAGGTAATAGGCAACACGCACAGTGAGAAGAGCAGTGGTCCTAAAATTGAACCTTGTGGCACTCCATAATAAACACAGATGAATAATTTCACAAATCAACAACAACAACAACAAAAAACACTCCCTACTTATTAACTATGACTTAATGACTTCTAAAGACCTAGGCAGAGACGATGGCTAAGCGATCAAGTGGCAGTGCCACTGCTGGGCCCCTGAGCAAGGGCCTTAACCCTCGACTGCACAGTTGTTTTAATATTTTTAAACATATAATCGCTCTGGATGAGCGAGAGATCTACATGAGTGTACAGAGGAGTATGAGCAAGCGCGAGCATCGAAAATGCATGCAAGGTGCCGTGAACTGAGGACAAACAGAGGTATTCATGAGGGCAGTTCAGCTCAGCGAGCACTGAGCCACAGTCAAAGTGCAATTCGCAGGACTGTGCACTCGTCTTTAATGACCACGGTCGCGGATATAGATTAATATCACGCTCCGGCCGACCGTCCCCGTGCTTTGTATTACAGACACCTTTGGCGAACAGAAAATTCAGCACGGAGAGTGTATTGCTAGCAGCACACCAGAGCTGTATTTAGTGCAAAAAAAAAAAAAACATTAAAAACGTGCTCATTCTCAGTATCGATGAGTCTAACACGTGAAAAATGGTTCACGCAGCTCTGTTCTAGACTCTAAACTCTCAGCACAACACGGGAGGAGCAAAGGGAGGGGAGAGTTTGTTTTCCCGGTCGGTCTATTGCAAGCCACGAAAGCCTACTTTCACTCCATCACAGGCAGAATGACAGTTGACGTGGTGAAATTTACGTGGAAGGTCAGCAGATTTACGGGCGCCACGTTCACCCGCACAATCACAAATAAAATCAAACACAAGCCGAGCAATGAGTTAACAAGAGACAGGGAGAAAATTGGAAAATGTCAGACAAGGTGCAGCAGAAGAATGAATTTGTCCAAGTGTGTGTGCGCGCATGTGTGTGTGTGTGTGTGTGTGTGTGTTTGTGTGTGTGATAACTAGATAGAAGTGGAGAGACATTTTCCCGCTCTGTGTCCAGTTGTATGAAGCAAAAAAGGCATGAAGGGACAGAACGAGGAGGAAGAAAGGACGAAACGGAGTGACGGGGCGAAAGCTTGTGACGGGCGAGAAGCCATGTACGAAAGAGTGACAGAGCAAAAAAGGGTCAAGGAATGAGAAAGTGAGAAAGACATAATGTGTGTGTGTGTGAGAGAGAGAGAGAGAGAGAGAGAGAGAGCGAGAAAGTGATGGAGGCTCAGATGGTGTCAGGGACTGTGTGTCCTGTGCCAGGCTGGAATAAAGTGTCCGTGTCGAAGGCCTGAGCTTCCCCAGGGCTGCGCTGATTAATTGAGCTGTCCGAGCCCTCTGATGGCGGCTCCTTTACGTAGAGCTCCTGGGAAACTCACCCGGCTTCCATCAGAAAAGAGGGGGGAAAATCATCTTTTTCCCCGTGCTAAAATTAGAAACTTTCTCGCTATGTTCTTACATCAGCATGCGCTTCACCTTGCCGGCAGGGTTTAATGATCATCTGAGAGAGAAAGTGAGAGAGAGAGACAATTGGACGGACAAAACGCCGTGCGACTTGGACACGTCCCCCTCCTTCCTCCGTCACTCACCACACTCGGTGTGCGGTGGCCGAAGATGAAGCGCTGCTGTCTCAGGTAAATGGCCACCAGAGGTCAAAAATGGTGCAGTGTTGACTCGGGGCAAAAGCTCAGCTATTTTATTATGCCTGACCTAACTTTAGACTATCTAGCCTTTTCATTTCTGTCAGGCAGGGGTCCGGAATCAAGTGAAATGTATGAGAGTCGGGCTTTTGTTCTGTTTTATAGAAATAAGGTGTGCGAACTTCACCTCTAATCCTAATCTTGTCCTTTTGTAACGTCGCGTACACACTGTGAGGTTTTCGAAAAACACGGAAGCGTGAGACCGTCTTCCCATTCCAAAATGATCTAAAGTAACCCCAGGTCTCGGACGCACAGGGGAAATTTGTTGGCCTGAAGAGTTGGTTAGCACGTTTGTCTTATACCTCCGGGGTCGGGGGTTCGAATCCCATCTCCGCCCTGTGTGCGCGGAGTTTGCATGTTTTCTCCGGGTACTCCGGTTTCCTCCCCCAGTCCAAAGACATTTCCTGTAGGCTGATCTCTAACTAATTTCCAAAATTGTCCGTAGCGTGTCAGCGTGTGTGCGATTGTACCCTGCGATGGGTTGGCACCCCGTCCACGGCGTCCCCTGCCTCGTGCTCCGAGCTCCCTGGGATAGGCTCCCCGTGACCCTGAGTAGAACAATGGATGGATGCCTACGTAGTGCATTCCAGCGCCTGTTTCCCTTTCCTTGCACTCGAACCAGGTATAAGTGTTCTGTATCACACCCAGTCACTTCTCAAGGGCGTTTCTCCCTCTCGTTCTCTTTCTCTCGCTCCCTCTCTCTTTTTATCTGTCCCGAGCAGTGGTATTTCTGTCCTGCTGCAAGGTGACTGCTTGTTCCTGCTTATTCAGGCTCCGTGTACTGCATTTCAGCCAGTGCGGGGTTTCTTTTGGTGCTCTTTTCATATTTTTTTTTTTGTGTGGTGGTTTTTGCTCGTTTAACCTTTCTCATTCCCATACTGCCACCTTCCCGCTGTCCTTTTGCACGGGCGGCTCATTTGTAACCGGCCACTTGCGCGAAAGCATGAAATTCAGCAAGACGCACAATGACAAGTTCTCTCGGGCTTGAATGCAAATGCTTACACGTGCAACATGAGGTGGAGAAAACACACACACACACACACACACACACACAGAGAACACAACTAATTAAAGCAATGCTTTCATGTCAACTGTCTACTCAGCCATTTGACTGGACTCCACATATTTATTCATCTGCACACTGAGATGAATCCGGAGCGGCGCGGCGGTCTCCTCGGAGCAGTCAATATCGCTCAAAGCAGCGCTGTAATTACACTCAAATGCAGCTTAGCTATAAATACTTTAAAAAAGGATTACGGAAAGAATGTGCAGAAAACACAGAAATCATTCTTTCTGCACAACTCGCAAGAGAACGAGCAAAAAAAAAAAAAAAAAGAAAACCCCTAAACACCATGAAATACTCCAGGAGAGGAGGGGCTCTGCATTTCCTCTCCACGTTCCAGCCTGTTATTACTCTTTTATTTGTTAACTCTACAATTCAGGAGCTGAGAAGAAAAAAAAAAGGAACAAAAACATAAAGTACAACAACTCACTCAGATGTCAACGACTTCAGAGAGAAGAAGCAGGAAAAAAAAAAAAAAAAAAGGGCGCAAAGAGACAATTAACGAAGTTATAATTCGTACGTCGTGGTAATGAGCGTGTCTTAGTGAGGATTAGGATGATGGGCATTGTTGTCGTTATTCCTCTCTATTGTAGCACGCACAAAGCCAGGGATGAAAGAAGACTGAGGAGGAGGAAAGAACCAGAAGAGCCGCAAAATACCGTGTTGGACGAGTGACGCTGTCAGTCACAATCTCTCTTCAGTCATGCTAGACAAATCCCCAGCATGCTGCTCGGCGAACGCTACGGCGTTGTTTTTAATTGTAGCCTGACAAAAGCTGTCTCGAATTCACCGCTGAGGCACAAAAGCAGCTCTCACACTTCATCTTCACGGACGTTTGAGCAGCACTTTGGTAAGATGAGTCACAGGCCAGCGTGCTCAGAACGACTGTACGGTGCGGTGTGAGCTCGGGCCGCGAACAATAGCCGTCGAGGGTTTAGCATTGATTGGCATCGTGCTGTTTGTTGCCTTTGTGTCAGTCTTCACCACCTTCCAGTCAACACTGCCGGCTACGTTATTATCCAACAAGTCTGTTTATTTCCAGTTACAGCAGCAAACACTGGCACTGGTTTGTTTTTTTTTCTATGAAAATATGTTGTTACCAAGCACGAGTCAGGGAGATATTCATTTTGAATACTCGACTGCTCACTAATAGCTCAGGTTTTTGGCTAATCGTTGGGTTTTGGGTTCAAACCTACATTATTGTTAGCCCCAATCGGTCTCTTGGTTAAATTGAGTAATCTGCAATGGTATTTTGCTAACCAATGAAAATCACAAACAAATACCATATCATCCATCCATCCATCCGTCATGTCTGCTGCTCATCATGGAGATTGTTATGTTGCTGGTCATCATGTTGGTAGTCATCATGTTGCTGTTTGCCAGGTTGTGGGTAGTCACACTGGGGGTCATCTTGTTGCTGGTCATCATCTTGGTAGCCGTTATGTTGCTAATCATCATGCTGTTCGTCCGCATGTCACTGATCGGCAGGTTGTGGGTAGTCAGGCTTGTGGGTCATCATGTTGCTGGTCGTCATGTTGGTAGTTGCAATATTGCTGGTCGTCATGTGGTAGTCGTCAGGTTGCTGGTCATTATGTTGGTAGTTGCAACGTTGCTGGTCGTCATGTGGTAGTCGTCAGGTTGCTGGTCATTATGTTGGTAGTTGCAACGTTGCTGGTCGTCATGTGGTAGTCGTCAGGTTGCTGGTCACCATGTTGGTAGTCATCATGTTGCTGGTCATCATGTTGGTACTCATCATGTCGGTAGTCATCGTTCTACTGGTTGCCAGGTTGTGGGAAGTCACGCTGTGGGTCATTATGTAGCGGGTCATCATGTTGCTGGTCGTCATGTTGGTAGTTGCAACGTTGCTGGTCGTCATGTGGTAGTCGTCAGGTTGCTGGTCATTATGTTGGTAGTTGCAGTGTTGCTGGTCGTCATGTGGTAGTCGTCAGGTTGCTGGTCACCATGTTGGTAGTTGCAGCGTTGCTGGTCGTCATGTGGTAGTCGTCAGGTTGCTGGTCATTATGTTGGTAGTTGCAGTGTTGCTGGTCGTCATGTGGTAGTCGTCAGGTTGCTGGTCACCATGTTGGTAGTTGCAGCGTTGCTGGTCGTCATGTGGTAGTCGTCAGGTTGCTGGTCATTATGTTGGTAGTTGCAGCGTTGCTGGTCGTCATGTGGTAGTCGTCAGGTTGCTGGTCATTATGTTGGTAGTTGCAGCGTTGCTGGTCGTCATGTGGTAGTCGTCAGGTTGCTGGTCATTATGTTGGTAGTTGCAGTGTTGCTGGTCGTCATGTGGTAGTTGTCAGGTTGCTGGTCACCATGCTGGTAGTCATCATGTTGCTGGTCATCATGTTGGTAGTCATCATGTCAGTAGTCATCGTTCTACTGGTTGCCAGGTTGTGTGAAGTCACGCTGTGGGTCATTATGCAGCGGGTCATCATGTTGCAGGTCTCCATGCTGCAAAGTGTCATGTTGTTGGTCAGCATGTTCTGGTCGTCATGTTTTGCGGGTCACTGTGTCGCTGGTCAGCGTGTTGCTGCTTGTCAGAACTGTTGCTGTATTTAAAGTAATGCTCACCTGTCGCTTTCTCACTTGTTAGCGAATCTGCCAGTTCAAATTTTGGTTAGTGCACTGGACGCTCGGCCCGGGTAAATTTCATTCCTAAGGTTCTACTTGGGCAAAATGTCTACTCAGAGCCTTTGGAATCAATCCCGCCGTTATTACACCAGCCCTGCTCGCTAGCAATCAATCAGGAGGCTGGATCAGATTAGATTTTCGTTTTTTTTTTTTTTTTTTAATGCTTATGGCTGGTGCGATAGCGAGCTTGCTAATAAAACCCGGACAGTTCAGCAAGCAAGGCAGATTGCCGGTAAACTTTAAAATGGACAAACCCTTTGTGTACACATAAGACTTCATGTATTACTACTGAATTAGTTTGAAGATGTTGATTCTTAAATTAAGCGTAACATTAAAAATGCTAATTTACGTTACACTGCTGAGTATTTTTTTCCCCACTTCCAATCCGATGATGCCCGTTTGTATAAATGACTGTGGTTTCCCTCTAAAGTGCTGCACATGAAAGTTCTGGTTTTACTGATTCCCTTAGGCCCAGCTCGGAGATAAAGTCAAATCAGATCAGCAGCAGGATCACCGGATAAGCGCTGTTTACTGCTACTGGCCCACGGTCACATGTCGTATATGAATATAGCACAAGTGTGGAATGTGAGAGATCAACAGATCGCACACACAGCGCAGAACAGCGCAGCAGGTGCACATAACAGCATATGAGAGTCGGGAAATATCTCACTCTGACACACCCACATACAGCAGTGGGCGGGGAGAGCTTCCCGATTTCCCCATTAAGACATTTCACACTTAACACGAGCTATACTTGTAACGCTGTGACACTCGGCATCTCCTGATGAACAGCCGTGTAATGAAAGCAGCACAGACGATGCAAAGATAAAACGAGAAGAAGGAAATATGGTATAAGACTGAGGAGGTTAAACATGTGATATCAATTTCTCTGTCACTTTTGGAGGGATCCAAATGTACGAAAACAGAATTTCCAAAAAAAAAAAAAAAACTAAATAAACAGACAAGTAAACAAACAAACAAATAAATAAATAAATAGGGAAATATCTTTAAAAATATATATATATATATTTAAAAAATGACTAATAAAGCCTAACCCAAAGTTTTACGAACATTTGTTTAAATGTCTGTGATGTAATGGGTCACATGACCAGGCACGTTTACCTCGTGCGCTTGAGTAAGAAGACATCTGTTTTGAACTCTACAGAAGCACGTAAAAGTCTCTATAATAGCGCTACAACTGCGCCATCTGGCACGTCTTCCACAGTGCTGTTGAATTCTCGACTCTGATTGGTCAGAAGGCTGTTGATTCGTTTTGTAAAACAGCAGTTCTGACTGTAGCGCAGATAAAAATCGGAGGCTTCTATGAATGCGCGCCGCACAAACAGATAAAAAGCACATGTAATCATCGATATGGTGAAGGATTCTGTAAGAAGTTGTTTATTTAACGTGTATGGAAGGAGTCTCCAGTGCCAGTGCTTTGTGACGCTCTGACTGTTCTGACATGTTCCTGGTGGTGTGATAATTCATTTCTCGAAATCAGTCGGCCATCTTGGATGCAGAAACCAACAAACAGGTACGCCGAAGATGGCGCGTGCGGTCGAATCCTCTTCTCCGTATCGCTCCGCTGATGTGCGGAGGATCCCTGGGAAAGACCGATTTAATATGCAGCTGGAGTTTCATCACACGAACAAACACACTGTGATCACCATGAGCTGAAAACTGATCTAGAAGATAAACCGAGAGATCAATACTTCAGCGTCCTCTGCACTCTGTCTCACCTGCCCGGTACGACGGAGAGAGAGAGAGACGAAGAGAACGCACTGTATAAGAGAAGGACACAGAGAGCGTGAGATGTTCCAGAGATGGACTGCATGAGAGAAAGAGAGAACAGAGCGCTCCAGCTGGAGTGGGCTTTTCGGAGCTCGGGCCAGAGCGTGGCACCGTGCCAGCAGAATCAAAGAGAGCTTTTCTTCCCATCGAGGCCCCTGAGCAGAAAGGTCACCCCGCCTTTCTTAGTGCGCCGTGGGGGAGAAACCAATAAACCCGTTCTGTGAGAGACGTCAGCTCGTTGCCGCGCAGGCCATCTCATCGCGCTTTAATGGAATGAAGGGGAAGCAGAGATGGCCTTGTGCTTGGACGAGCTGTGCCGTGTAAACATTTGGATGCACTGTGAACTTGAGATTAGCTTATAAATAAATATCCAGTCTTCTCCTATCGAATCCGGGACGCTGTGTGCACTGCGGAGTGAACTGGGTTAAGGATCATATCAGTTAAACAGAGACGAGTTAACCCTGTCCGACCAGAACGATGGAATTCCACGCTGTCTTTAGAGCGTCGCTGCTGCTTGGGGCTTTCAGTAAGACAGCTGTCTGTTCACAATTAAACTGAAGTCACTGGACTACACATCAAGCCACAGTTCGTCAACGTTGAAGATACTGTTCTATCATAGAAAGATTTAAAATATATATATATTATTGTTTCTTCATGCCTAGTGTAGTTCTTTGGTTTGATATATCTCTGTGTTATTTTATACATACAAAAGATCAGCATTTCAGCTTTCATTTCCTCATATTTACATCTTAAACAACTCCGAACACGGCACGTTTTGTCTCAGACTACCCAGTTTTTATGCGAGCAAAAGTATAGGAACAGATAAGACTTGAAGTAAGTATCCCTCGCTTGCAATAACTGCGTCAAGCCTGTCACCCACTGACATCACCAAATTGTCGGTTTCTTCTTCTGTGATGCGTTTCCAGGCTTTCACAGCAGCCGCTTTTCCGTTATTGTTTGCTTTGTCGGGTTTCTACATTCAGTCTCCTCTTCAGGAGGTAAAATGCTTCTCAGCTGGGTTAACGCGTCTGGGCATTTCTCTGTAAACTGGCAGACAGAAAGTTCCTGTAAACTTCTGAATTCATTCTGCTGCTACTATCATGAGCTCCATCATCCGTAAAGATTAGTGAGAATGTTCCAGAAGCAGCCATGCGAGCCCAAGCCATGACGCTACCTCCACCGTGTTTCACATGGTGATGAACTTCTGGATCATGAGCACATTCTGTCTTTTTCCATCACTTTGATAGAGGTTCGTCTCGGTTCCAGAACTTTTGTGGATCATCTCTGTATTTCTTCGCGAATCCCAGTCTGGCTTCTCTGATTCTTACTGCTGATGTGCAAGTTCTGGTATGACCGCTAGATTTCTGCTCTCAGAGGCTCGTTGGAACGGTGGATCACTGTGATGCCTTCACCCCTGCCCTGTGGAGGTTGTTGGTGAGGTTACTGACTGTCGTTTTGGGGTTTTTCTTTCACGGTGCTTATCGGCTTTTCGACAGGAATAACTCATTCTGATCGGTTATACTGCACCTACACGTAACTTACACAAAGGTTGCCAGGTCTTACAATGGGCGTTAAAGGGTTAATGAAAAGAGAATGGAATGAAACCAGAATAAGCATATCATTAAGCACACGAGATACACGCAATCCTCTGTAATGAAGAAGGCTGAGAATCTGAAGCTCGGGATTCACCCGGGGTTTGACTCCTGGCAGTGTAATGAATCCAATTAATCTGATTCTGAAGGCAAAATGTAAATGTGTAGCAGAGAAACCGAAAAAAAAAAAAAAAGGGTTTTATAAGTACAGTAGTGTACATTGTTACGGGTAATGTACATAGGAGGTAATAGACGTTTCACCGAAAATGTTTTGTGTAAATCTGAGCATCATGTCGCTAAACCTCACCGTGTGCACGAATGCTGGAGCCGGATCTGACCGCCTGGGACAACCACAATCGCTTTCTTCTGTCCTTCTGTCTGCTAGGCCACGCCCCGCAAATTTCAACGCTGCATTCCTATTGGGCTTCGATTTCTAAACACAGATTCGCCCCGCTCGTTTACAACACCGGCTATCTACCGAGTTCATTTTCATTCATTCATTTCAATACGAGCGTTATCAGGAGCTGGGGTCTACCATGGGAACACTGACCGCCACGAGGAATACACGCTGCATAGGACAGTGGAACCGTGCAGAGAATCAAACACATCCACACACACACACCCACACACACATCTACACACACATCACATCCACACACACATCCACACACATCACATCCACACACACATCCACACACACATCCACACACACATCCACACACACATCCACACACACACACACATCACATCCACACACACATCACATCCACACACACATCCACACACATCACATTAACACACACACATCCACACACACACACACATCACATCCACACACACATCCACACACATCACATCCACACACACATCCACACACACATCCACACACACACACACATATCACATCCACACACACATCCACACACACACATCCACACACACACACACATCCACACACACACATCCACACACACATCCACACACACACATCCACACACACATCCACACACACACATCTACACACACATCACATCCACACACTCATCCACACACACATCCACACACATCACATCCACACACACATCCACACATCACATCCACACACACATCCACACACATCACATCCACACACTCATCCACACACACATCCACACACATCACATCCACACACACATCCACACACACACATCCACACACACATCCACACACACATCCACATACACATCACATCCACACACACATCACATCCACACACACATCCACACACACATCCACACACACACATCCACACACACATCCACACACACTTATCCACACACACATCACATCCACACACACATCACATCCACACACACATCCACACACACATCCACACACTCATCCACACACTCATCCACACACACATCCACACACATCACATCCACACACATCACATCCACACACTCATCCACACACTCATCCACACACACATCCACACACATCACATCCACACACACATCCACACACACACATCCACACACACATCCACACACACATCCACACACTCATCCACACACTCATCCACACACACATCCACACACATCACATCCACACACACATCACATCCACACACACGTCCACACACTCACCACATCCACACACTCATCCACACACTCATCCACACACTCATCCACACACACATCCACACACACACATCCACACACATCACATCCACACACTCATCCACACACTCATCCACACACTCATCCACACACATCACATCCACACACACATCCACACACACACATCCACACACACATCCACACACACATCCACACACTCATCCACACACTCATCCACACACACATCCACACACACTCATCCACACACACATCCACACACATCACATCCACACACATCACATCCACACACACGTCCACACACTCACCACATCCACACACTCATCCACACACTCATCCACACACTCATCATAAATAATGTCATCTTGGATGACGGAGAGGTCAGGAATAAAAAGCTCCAATGAATTTGCTAAATATTACACTAAACAATTAGCTAACGCTATCTGAATAAGTCTGATTATGTTCAGAATGGGTCTGTGAAATTTATATCAATACCCGAGAATCATAACAAAAATCATCAGATATGCTGTGTGCATTTGTTCACTGTCGATATCCATGAAATAAAAATGAAAAATAAATACATGAAAATGTTTGTGAAAAGAAAGTAGGACGCTAAATAGGTCAGGGCCGCTTCTGTGTACACGTGTAGAAAATGTTGGCGCGTTCGTCTACTAAAATTATGTTTGAAATGGAAAAGTACACTCAGAGAGAGAGAGAGAGAGACAGAGAGAGAGAGAGAAAGAGTGAGAAACAGGTGAGAGAAAGAGAGTGAGAAAGAGAGTGAGAGAGAGAGAGAGAGACAGAGAGAGAGACAGAGAGAGAGAGAGAAAGAGTGAGAGACAGGAGAGGGAAAGAGAGTGAGAGAGAGAGTGAGAGAGAGAGAGAGAGAGAGACAGAGATAAAGAGAGAGACAGAGAGAGAGACGGAGAGAGAGAGAGAGAGAGAGAGAGAGAGAGAGGGAGAAAGAGAGACATAGACGGAGAGGGAGATTGGAGAGAGAGAGAGAGACAGGGAGAGTGAGAGAGAGAGAGAGGGACAAAGAGAGGGAGAGGGAGAGGGAGAGAGAGAGAGAGATAGAGAGAGGGAGAGGGAGAGAGAGAGAGAGAGACAGAGAGAGAGAGAGAGAGAGGGAGAGAGAGAGACAGAGAGAGGGAGAGAGACGGAGAGGGAGATTGGAGAGGGAGAGAGAGAGAGAGAGGGAGAGAGAGACAGAGACAGAGAGAGGGAGAGGGAGATAGAGAGAGACAGAGAGAGGGAGAGGGAGAGAGGGAGAGAGAGAGAGAGACAGAGAGAGGGAGAGGGAGATAGAGAGAGAGACAGAGAGAGAGAGGGAGAGAGAGAGAGAGGGAGAGAGAGAGACAGAGAGAGGGAGAGAGACGGAGAGGGAGATTGGAGAGGGAGAGAGAGAGAGGGAGAGAGAGAGAGAGAGAGAGAGAGAGAGAGAGAGAGTTCATTAAAATGACACACAAGGTCAGAATAAATCTTCCACATCAGCACCAGCAGTGTACAGTGTATTCACACACACACACACACACACACACACACACACACACACTACCACATACACACTCAACATCCACCGCAGGTGGAAAAAAAGAACAACTTAGAAATGATCAGAAGTGAGTTTAATTACAAAACGATTCACTTTCACCCGATCTCTCTCCTCAGCAGCGGCACTTAATCCAGGCTTACGCCGATTAACACGCTGATATTTGTGTTCGCCGTTTTTCCGGCGGAGAGACTCTAAATGTCACGGAAGCAGCTGATTTAAATTCACAGCTCTCCTCGCTCACACCGGAAAGATAATATCATCCTCCCCGCTCAGAGCCGATAGAGATCGCAAATCCGAATTACAGCCGAAACGGCTCGCTCTTTCACACAGGCAATTAGACTGAGACTACAGAGGCCAAGGATCAGGACCTGTGAGCCTTCATCATCTCCGTCATCAGCAGAACACAAGACGAGGTCTGTTTGGATTGGGTCGGTAACGGTGCGTGATCCACCGGTCAGCATGGTGCTGTGAAGCCACATCATGGCGTTCAGTGAGACCTCCCCTTTTTAAAAAAGCACGCTTTAAGATGGCACTTCAAGTCATATCGATCAGGGTATCGCAGCGGCACCACATCTGGTACCGCTTTCATTCTTTCGTTCGCAAAAATGTCCGAATAACACACACCTCGCGTAGTTACTCGCTGAACGTTTCTCCACAACCACTTGACACTCTTACTACAACCCCTTCGTTCTAGCACCATTCAGCGTTCCTCGCTTAGTCCATCTTAAACCCTGAGAGCTTCTGAGAGGAACCCGAGGAACCCTCTCGCCACTTTTAATCACCTGCATCAGTAAGACACGTTACAGTGCGATGTTTATACTCTGCTACAAATAATAATAATAATAATAATAATAATAATAATAATAATATGCCTGTTGATGGTGCACTTAGCTTCTTCAAAGGGTTGGAAGTGGAAAACATGATGACAGGGAAGCGCACTGTTGTGGGGTTCTACAGAGAAACGTCGAGTTCCCCTACAGGGAGAACCAAATAATCCTGGGAGGTTCTAGATTGAACTTTTCTCCCTTATAAATAAGCTTGTGTATGCACTTTTAGTTTGAACTTCATTCATTCACTCATTCATTCACTCATTCGTTCGTTCGTTCGTTCGTTCGTTCGTTCGTTCATTCTACTCAACCATTCTATCATGTCTGTTTGTTTGTTTAATTATTTCCTGACTTATTCATTCACTC
>NC_071260.1:2712500-2715000 GCF_023375685.1 Ictalurus furcatus | reverse complement strand
TCCTTCATCATGAACGATAAGTAAATGTATTGAATTGTACATATCATCACCGTCCCTTCTCACTCTCTCACACACAGACTCAAACACCCCACTAAACTAAACTTTCTCTCTCCTGGGTGTCGAGTGTGTGATTTATATTTTATCACCGTATTTGATGAACACACAGCCTCGCCCCTTTAATCTACCTATAGGGCTTACAGACGCTTTACTCTCGTCTCTAAACGTGTCCGATGTAACCCAATTCACTTCCTGTCAGGTCCGGATTGTCTCGGTTTACAAACGCTTCTGTTAAAGAACGTGGCTTTAATAAAAACGTCATGGACTGAGATTAATAACAGAAACGATCTGATGCCTAGTAATGTGGTGTCTATTATATTCTTGTAAAATGACCAAAAAAAAAAAAAGAGAAAAGGAGAGTGTAATTATTACAGCTGGAGCCCGAATAACCTCATCTCCCTGGAGAACATAAGTGTGCAATAATACCACACAAATCTGTAACTTTCTTCTTCTTCTTCTTCTTCTTCTTATTATTATTAGTAGTAGTAGTAGTAGTTTATTACAGAGTTATATAAAATAAAGGATATTTGGTATGAAATAGGAATTGTTTAAAAGTACGAAGCTATCTCTATATAGACTCACTTTCTCTCTCTATCTCTCTCTATATATATATGTGTGTGTGTGTGTGTGTGTGTGTGTGTGTGTGTGTGTGTGTAAATCCTGAGAGCATCTCCGGTTCTTACCACCACCATGTGGAGATCCAGGCCACTGTAATGTTTATGAATACGTCAAGTAAAGTGCGTTCCTGCTTACTACTGACAAACGTGAAACAAAAAAATAAATAAAAAATAAACAAAAACGAGCTAAACTAAAAGATTATTTTAAAAAAATTAAAATAAAAATAAAGATCTTATCTAATCTTATCTTTGGACCAATACAGCGTGTGTCAGAATGCAAACTATTAAAGCTGATAAGACTGTAACACTGCCCTTTACTGTCCACTCCAGTGAACTGCAGGAGAACTTCCACACCGAGCACAGGATACGAGGAAGCCGTAAAAATAGGACACAAACTAAACACCGTGAGTGTCTTAAACTGATCCTCGCAGCTTTAAATCAAACGATTCAGTCTTCTTTAATTACATGTGCGCTGTTTATGGGTTTCCAGTAAATATATATATATATAAATATAAATAACAAAACTATATATATATATATACACCTGGTGCAGCTAATGAAGCCCTTGATTAGTCACATCAGGTGTGCTTGAGACAACACCTGTTCTGCATATCTGTGCTGTTGTGAGGGATTCTATTCAAGGGGTTGAATCATTTTGAAACTGGAGAAGTCGCATTTTCTGAATTGAATTTCGGGAAAACACTTGAAGCATTCGTTGTGTCGAAATATTTCAATCGCTTTTGTTTGATTTGTTCATCACAAACAGCTGAAAGTCTGTAAAATTTTGACAATAAACACACACACACACACACACACACACATATGCATATATATACACACATACATATATATGTATGTATATATTTATATAAATATGTATATATGTGTATATATACATATACATATATACACATATATGCATATATATATATATATATATATATGTGTGTGTGTGTGTGTGTGTATATATATATATACACACACACACACACATATACACACACACTCACTCAATCAGGGGGAAAAACAACAACTAGAATGCAGCTTTTAGTGGACAAACATCTGTCACCTTGAATTTGGAGAACATGTGGAATGTAGTGTACCTTTAAAACTTATTTATGTGACAGTTATGGAGGAACACTATTGTTTTATGTACCCCTAAAAAAAAAATTTAAAGAAAGAGATGTTGAATACGAAAAACCAAAACCATACAGTATATATAGTTTTTAATTCTGAGAGTGTGAGCTAATTATATATATATAGAGAGAGAGAGAGAGAGAGAGAGAGAGAGTGTGTTTGTCTCCCAATAAAGTCATAGTGTCTTGTGAGATATATATATGTCAGAGGTAGAGAAAATGGCAGAAATAGCAGACATATTTGTAAATAATAATAAGAATAAAAAGAATAATATATTAGAGAGTAATAGAGAGAGCGCATGGAGTGGTTGCCAGATCGCATCCAATGTTTTCATCCATAATCCCCTATAAAACAAGATCAAACTTTAATTACGTCTGCGCAAAATCCGATGCACGATATGAGAAAGAGATCAGACGTCCTCTGTGTATGTATATACCGTGCGTTATAAGCGATAATAACGCTTACTATTCATTTTCCTGATCTGTGTGTAATAATCATGTGCAGGACAGATAAGGTGAATAAACATGTGCATATACGTGAGAAGAGAAAATTGATGAATTGATGTGTCGGTGTTCTGGAGATCGGATCCAGATAATAGGATGATGATGATTTATACCCCAGTCCACACTCGTGGAAAGGAAACCCAAATCCACACGGTGACACAAACTGAAACTAAATCTTCAAAACAA
>NC_071260.1:2677500-2705000 GCF_023375685.1 Ictalurus furcatus | reverse complement strand
GAGAATACATGGCGAGGGATCTGAGAGCGTTCCTCCATACAGAATCTCTCCAGATCCTTCACATTTCGAGGTCCACGCTGGTGGACTCTCCTCTTCAGTTCACCCCACAGCTTTTCTATGGGGTTCAGGTCAGGGGACTGGGATGGTCATGGCAGGACCTTGATTTTGTGGTCAGTAAACCATTTTTGTGTTGATTTTGATGTACATTCTGAATCATTGTCATGCCGGAAGATCCAACCACGGCCCATTTGTAGTTTTCCGGCTGAGGCAGTCAGGTTTTCATTTAACATCTGTTGATGCCATGTATCCTAACAAAATGTCCAGGTCCTCTGGCAGGAAAACAACCCCAAAACATTAAGGAGCCACCACTAATATATTTAACTGAAATAACAGAAAAGCTAGCCTATGGTCCACCACAGCGCACACATTTAACAACAAACATAATGACAGAAAATTTCAATTTCCCAGAAACATGTAAGGAATAATTAACGACAGGCCGTTGAATTATTAGTAAAAATAACGAGCAACCGAAGTCACAATACGGCCACGAGGCGAAACGGAGGCTTGAGCCGTTGTTATGTAGTTACTGGAGAGAGAGAGAGAGCATGTGTAATGGCAGTAGCGAGACAGAAGTGGTGAACAAGTCTAAATATTTATTTACTTATTCGTTATATTTCTGCAGTAATAAAAAAAAACTAAAAACCCTGTGTACAAGTATCTATTTTTATATTATCAGTATGAAATGAAAGAGAAACAGTGAATTCTCTCTCTCTCACCAATAACTGCATATCAGTGGCTCAAACATACTGTCATTTAAACTATAACCTATAAGCATGAGCAAAACTCACCATGGAGCTTAACAAAAAAATGTTACAGGGCGGCCATCTTGGACAACCACGGTCTTTTTTTTTTTACCCCCAATCTAACCGAATAAGCCCCGCCCACAAAAAAAAGTTGAATCAGGAATTTCTCCAGAAACCTTCCATGGAAATGTGTTTGTTTATTTATTTATTTATTTAATTTGAAACGATATTACTGTATGCGTATAAATATAATAAAAATCACTTCTAAAAATAAGACCAAGCCTCTTTATATGTAAACGTTTCTAAACTTTTCTATTTGTTACCAGATCACATCAAATTAATTTTTTCCCCCCTCTAATATCCGATCCACCCTTTAAGCTAATACCTGTTCCTGGGAATCAGACGAGTGCCCCGAGTGCTCTAATTACACCGTAACACTACGAAACAAAACACAACCACTTCAAATCGTCCTGTTTATAGCCGTGTAGTAATGACTGATGATTAAATATTAGAAGGTTCACCGTTCAGTCATGTTAGTTGCTTATAGGTGAGGAATTTTATGTAACTGGATATTTATATTAATTAATCTGTATAAGCTACATTACTGGTCCTCTTGTTTATCACGTCGCATCCTCTACAATCACCAACAGCTTGCTGGGGGGAAAAAAAACAACCCAAAAAATCCTTCTAATCCGTGGTAGTCATTTGAGATATTGCTAAGATTAGTCCAGAGAACAGTGAACGCCGTGTCTCTGTGCGGCTCGCTGAATTAAAAGCGCAGTCATTTCTTAAACAACGGCTCCGTATCCAGGCCAATAATTTCCCCATCACACTCCGCTGGTCTGTGCTCAAATGTGATATTTAAGGCCTCCATCTTCTGGAGGATGCTCGGTCATGCATGCGTGTAAATGGGCCACGAGTCTCGAGCTCCAGCGCCGCCTTGGAGAGCAGCAAGTCGCTGAGCAATGAGCAGAATTACCGCGTTACATCCAGATGATTACACGAGCACCGCCTCAGCACAGCAGGCTTACAGGAGGAATCAATGAGTGTGTAATTGTTTCCCATTTGCTGAACGTTTCGCTGCTGCATTGTGAAGAACGGCATGATGTGGAGATGTGGATGATCTCAGGAGATGTCGATGCACCTTCTACGGTGTACCCTACTCTATCTTTATATCTTTATATTCGGGCTATGGGTCTCTTTATGCGGTAAATATTCAGTGTGTAAAAGAAATGACACGGCAACAAGGTCTAATACACAGCCTTGGAGCATATGTCCACATCGTCATGTCCACTGAAACAGTGATCTTTCAAAGATCTAGACACAGTCTATACATTTAATTAAATGTGATATGTTGCATGAAACCGGTTCAGACTGCAGTGCTTTCCGAGTAAGTTCTGTTTTTTTTAAGTCTACAGTCACGTTGGTTCATGTTACAATCCAATAGCGTAAAGTAACCGTGCTGTGAACACATACACAGCAGTCAATAACTGAAGTGAAAACAGGAAATGGACGTGTTTTAGGCCCCTGGGAAGCAGATTTTGAACTTACTGGTAAAACTACACGTGAGATGCAGAATATACGAGCACATGATGCATTAATAGTTAGTATTTGGCGCATATGGAGGAAAAGGAGAGTAAAAGGAGATGGAGATGGCCATCTACTGCCCTTGTGAAGGTGATGTAGATTGGACAGCTTGCATCGCAAATTAGCGCGTGGTCGATAGTTCAGTAAGGTCCAGATATGTCGAGTTGAGTTTGGATGAGGTGAAGAGCAATATCGCTCGAGTAATTAATAGATTACGGCACACTCCAAAAGTTCTACGTTGTGCTCATGGAGAACTGGTGCCAGGCACAGCTTGAAATTTCCCCCTCCTTACACCTGATACATCCGGTCCATTATAAATCTACACATAAACTGGAGAAGCTCCTTGGTGAAAATCAGAACAGGAGATGAAGCCAAAGTCTTACAGAATGCTGACATCTAGTGGACAAGCAAAGTACTAAGGAAATATGACAGATCTTTATACAGACGTATGTAAAGTTGAAGGAAAAAAGGTCAAAGACATTTAAACACAGGTGATGGCTCTGTCACACCAACCCATGAGCCATGTTTCAGACTTAAAACATTAAGAAAACATGCAAAAGCTACACCACAAAACAGTCCCAGCTCACTATAACTACATTTTAACTTCAATTATAACTATTAATACGCTTTCAAAATCGTATTTTTGTGCATTCATGTGTGAATTTTTAAACATGTCATGCTTGACTAATTAGTGTCAATTAACCCTGTTGAACGGAACACATTCCCATGGAAAATTTAGAAAATTCCCCAACAGGAAGTTGCATCATCTGAATTTCCTGAAAATCACGGGAGGAAGAAAATTAAGCTTTCTCATTCTCCTCTCTTTATTTTCCAGGATATTGTGATGTTAGCTGAAGAGGTCACTTTGAAATTATTAATAATAAAAAATGTGTGTGTGTATATATATATATATATATATATATATATATATATATATATATATATATATATATATATAGCTTAATCATTGGCATGGATGGTAGTGAGTTTTAGAGTTGTATTTGCCAATGTTCTAAAAATAAAAATAAAAACTCAACCCTGTTTCTTTAAACCTTGAAATTCATTTAAGAGCAAAATGCAGCAAGTCAGTTAACCCTATCAGGTTAACTCATATACTCCATATATGGGCATAAAACCACACCCACATTCTAATCTACAGTCTTAAAAGACACGCCCACTCAGAGGTGCTCAGCTTTCCATACAGTATATGGACTTAAAACCACACCTCGCCTACATTTACACAGGATGTGAGATATAACTTCAGAACAAAAAGTCCGTGGAGTGGAGTCGGACCCGACCCAGCTCCTCCTAGGTGGGAGATAACTCTGGATAAGAGTGTTTAGTGTGTTCTTTTGTGTTGTGTAACGTTGTGTGAGTTAGAGGTTAGGGATCAAGAGTGAGGAAATCAGATCCAGCTCCACAACCTTGGATTTATTTGGTTCTGCAGAGACCGTCCTGTGATATTCAGTCTTCAGTCATGACTGCAACAATAAGATAAATAAAAATAATTTTTAAAAAATCACAAAAACAAATGAAAAATATATGAGAAAAGCTCTAAATCACAGGTCAATCAATCAATCTTAAGAATAACCACTTTAAATTACAAGTCTATCAATATATATATATATATATATATATATTCAAATAAAACTTTGTGAATTTAAATACATTAAATAGAGTAAATACATTAAAGGAAAGCGATGGCTCCATCTGCTGGACATCACTGTTAATGACAACGTGAAAGTCCTATGATGTCCTTTTAATCTTTTCAATATTTAATATTGACTGGTTATAGTAATTAAAATGAACATGTATTTGGTTGCTCATTTCTTCTCTAAATAATGAGAGTGAGTATATTTAAGAAAACAGCTGTAATATGAGCGCATACCGACATCAGTTGCATTCATTCATTAGAAGCTTATCTTGGCCTTGAACAATAAAACAAACAAATAAACAAACAAAAACATGTTTAAAACAATTAAAAACGCACATTTACACATGACATGACAATTTTCCATTATATAATACCAGACTATAATAGTGAAGTAGTAAGACTGTACATTCAAACTAAATAATAAATACTAAATATATAAATAATAAGTGAATGGAGTAGCTATATGGTTAAGGAAATAACCTTGCCTTTGATTCTCAATAAAATTTTTTGAAACAATTCTTGGGTATATATTTTGTGTGTACATGTGATCACCACGGACAAGAAAGGTGACACGGTTTTCTGTTCTGAGAAAGAACCACACACACACTTACTCAAACTCAGACTTACGATGTAAATCTAGGGGCTGTTGCTGAGCTCCATCAACAACCGTCTGTCTGAGACATGTCTTACAACCAGAAGAAGTCTTATTGTAAGGTATTTATTTAGAAACAGGGCTCTGAGATGGACTGTTTTTTAAGAGGGAGGAATTTGTGGTTAGGAGTTACCAGAGTGTCTGACTACAATCAAACCTTCAGCAAAATGTATGTAAGTGTAATTACCGCATTACTGTATCGCTCCAATCGATAAAAGTCCGTACGAACTGCTTTAGTAAGACTTTCTTTCATGACATTGTGTCAGGGGTGTAATGTTGAATTATTCTGTTACACATTGTTGTAAAGTATTATTGTCAGAATTGAACAACTGGCCTTAGGCTTCAATTTTAACCGAGTGCGGGATTAATGGATTTTTTTTTTTTTTTTTGCTCAGGGAAATGTATTATAATTAATATGATTATTTATTTATTCTGGTCTGGGCTAATCACACATATTGTATGTTGGAGATGAGAAATCTAAAGCTCATGCTGAAAAATGCTATAAAAAATAAACACATAAAATAAAGCTAGCTATAGTTATTCAATTCTTGATTCTGATTCTTCAGAAGGTGATGATTCATTTACTATAACAGCAGCTCTGATAGCAGTTCCGGCTACAGGGTGAATCAGAGGTTTATAATCAATGCTCTCGCTCTAATACATGATCGTTTCTATAGTTACAACCTACACAGACCCTGCTGAAATAAAAAAACACAACAAAACAACAACAACAATAGAAACCATCACAGAAATTCTAATGGTTTCCAGTACAAATACCATTACAGCTGTAAATTAACCCTTAAAACCATTACCATTACTGGTCCTTAATGGTATCCACTAGACATAACATGCCACCAATAGAAGGCAACAGATTACCAATAGAGAAAACAACAAATTATCAGTATGGCAGACACTCCCAATAATAAATGGAAGGAGTCTCCAGTGTCAGTGCTTCGCAAAAGTCAGAGGTAAAGGACAGAGGTGTTTATACTTTGTGGTGTTTTTTTTTAATTTATTTTTATGTGTGATTTTTTTTGTTAAGTTCAAGAGCGAGAGAGAGAGAAAAATAATAATAATAATAATATTAATGAGGGTGGTGATAGAAAGGCTGTTTATAGCTGCTATAACATAAGTGAGAACAGGAATTCATTTGTTTCGTGGACGCTCCAGAACAATAAACGTAAATAAGAATGGATAAAAAGAAATGTCGTCGTTCACAAAGTGCTGAGGAATAATATAAGAGGAATAAAACACTGCATGAAGTGCGGTTACTGGAAAAGAATCAGCTTTGAGGATGTCACAGTAATTCCACTTGATCACCCCGTGCTGTCGTTGATGATTTTCGTCTAACAGCATACCCCCGAGTGTTTTATTCCTTACTAATCACTCACTGCACACTGCTGTGAGGAATAAGGGGGATAAAACATGTCCGGATGTGCTGTAGTGACCCTGTCGTTGATTATCGTCCAATAAAAACACACTCGGTAGAGTTTTGGTCAAAATCTTAAATTTTGGTTAAAATCGAAACATCTGGATAGAAACGCCAAAGAAGGACAGAAATCATTTTACTGTAGATAGCACGTACTATACAAAGGGTCAAGGGTTAATCATTGCTGCGATGCACGCTGTAGTAACTTTCCTTCAACAAATATAAACATCTTTTATATTTGGGGGGGGGGGTGGGGGATAGCAAGGTTTGCCGAAAAGCTACAACAAATTAAATAAAAATAAATAAATAAATGAATTTTAAAAAGTCCAACATACAAACAAAGATGAAGGTCTGAATGAAGACTGTGCGCTCCTAGCAGGCCACTACTCAACATGCAACACCTGGGCATTTTAAGGCATCACCTCACCTGCAGAGGGCGCACAACTATAGAAATACAAATGTAGTTCTAATACAAAAAAAAAAAATAATTAATAAAATGGCTCCTACACACACACAATGTTCAAGTTCACAGCTGATTGCGGCTGATATTTGACTATGAATCCTGTGGTTTTGTCACGATCACACTACACACACACATACACACACACACATACAGTGGCTGATTGCCAGTCAGAGCTAGGAGAATTAACCGTAACTCCAGCATCACCTTTCTGCCACTTCACGGGTATGTGGCTCTGCTACTGCTGCTGCTCTTGTCAGAGAAATGAGTCAAAGCACAGGCAGAACCCACAAAACTTGTCATCTCTGCACTCATCTTTTGTCAGGCCTTCATTCTGTACATTTCTCACAAAGAGAGACAGAGAGAGAGAGAGAGAAAGAGAGAGAGAATGAGAGAGAGACAAAGAGAGAGAGAGTGTGAGAGAGAGAGAGTGAGAGAGATAAGGACAGAATGACAGAGAGGGACTGAATGAGTGAGATAGGGAAAAAAAGACTGAGACAGACACACAGACAGACAGACAACAGATAGACAGAGTGATAAACACACCTCCGTGTCAGTGTTATCTCCAGTAAAGATAACAGGAAATCATTTAGACTATCATCTATTAAACTGAGATCCATCTCACGATCAAAACAAAACCCATGAGTTATTAATAACCTCAGAGGATAGAGTGCAGCAAAAAAGCAGATCTCAGCTCCAAAGATCTACACTTGAGAGCAAAAGTTTGCACACCCTCACTTTGAAGTCATCTTGAATATTCTTGATTATTATTATTATTATTATTATTTTAAATAATATTTTCTCTCCAACTCTGCGAATGGTTAATATTTTCTGGTTTATGTCTTGCGGAACCAAGAAGCACACAACGGTACCGGAACCCGAGACTCCCTGTAGAAGGTGGTCTGAGTTCAGTTGCACTGAAACTGTGCCGCGGTTCCCGTGAACGAAAACACAACTCTTACTCGGGTCTGCACTTGTTCAGGAAGTAAAATAACCCGAGCATGCGTTTTAGCCGACGACAGCAACGCACGTTGTACCACGAGTGGCAGGGGAACATTGTGGGACACAGAAGAGGTCGGATTCAGACTCCAACAAACGTGCCCAGTGTGAAAACCACCTCGTTCATCCTTAGCAACCGCCTGATCAGGGTTAGTGTGGTTTAAATTACCCCACTTATGGAAAGTCCAAGTCAGCTCCAAAAACAGGACTAACTGAGATTGAGTCAGAACCAAGTCTCAGAAGCTCAAGTCCAAACGAAAGCAAGAACGAGTCAGGATCAAGACCAAAAACCACTAATTCCTTTTCCAAAGCTAGAAAGCAAGAAAAAAAAAGAATGCAAACCCCTTTACACGAGCTTGTTTCCGGCACGTATGAGAAAATATTACGTGACTTTTTATCTGTCTCTTGTGACATACTGTATCACACAACTGCAGCTTTTTTTTTTAAATCTCACAATTGCAACAATTGTGAGTTGTTCTCACACAACTAACGTTTTCCCAGAATTAAAAGTTAACAACGCATAATTGTGATTTTAACAAATATTAACTAGTTAATATTTCACTATTGTGAGGTAATATTTCACGATTGTGAGGTAATATTTCACAATTCTGAGGTAATATTTCACAATTCTGAGGGAATATTTCACAATTTTGAGATAATATTTCACAATTCTGAGATAATATTTCACTATTGTGAGATAATATTTCACGATTGTGAGGTAATATTTCACAATTCTGAGGTAATATTTCACAATTCTGAGATAATATTTCACTATTGTGAGGTAATATTTCACAATTGTGAGGTAATATTTCACAATTCTGAGGTAATATTTCACAATTTTGAGATAATATTTCACAATTCTGAGATAATATTTCATTATTGTGAGGTAATATTTCACGATTGTGAGGTAATATTTCACAATTCTGAGGTAATATTTCACAATTCTGAGATAATATTTCACTATTGTGAGGTAATATTTCACGATTGTGAGGTAATATTTCACAATTCTGAGGTAATATTTCACAATTTTGAGGTAAAATTTCACAATTGTGAGGTAATATTTCACAATTTTGAGGTAATATTTCACAATGCTGAGATAATATTTCACAATTGTGAGGTAATATTTCACAATTGTGAGGTAATATTTCACAATTGTGACTGATTTTTATCTCACAGTTGTACCTTTTTCTCTAACAACTGCACCAGAATATAATCCGACTGCAACTTTATTTATCTCAGAATTGTGAGCTATTCTCTCACAGCTAACTTTGTCTCACAATCGCGAGTGAATATCACAAAATTGTGATTTTAAATCTCGCAAGTTCATATTTCACAACTGTAACTTTTTTTTAAATCTCATCATTTTGATATCTCATGCAATCGTGACTTTTTTTTTTAATCTCGCCATCGTGACCACTCGATTGTAACTATTTTTTTTTTTTTTTATCTGGCAAATGCGATGTAAAATCACGCGATTGTGGCTTTTCATCTCAGAATTGTGTTCTTCTCATCCAACTCAATTTTTCTCACAGAGTTAATGTCACATACCTGTGACTGATTTTCATCTCGCAGTTGTGACATTATTCAATTGTACCTTTTCTATCTAATAATTACCGCAGAATATCATCCGACATGCAATGTTGTTTATCTCAGAATTGTGAGATATTCTCTTTGTCTCACGTTAATATTTCACAATCTCAGAGTTTACGCCGCACAATTAAAAAAGACTTCGATTTCCAGTAATAAAAACCAGAACCAAACACAGCAGTGAGTGTGTAAACAAGCAATCGGACCTGGCTGAAACCAGCCGCTGCGGGATGCCGTGTTAGTCTGAACTCGATTGTACTATTAACTAACAAGTGTGAGATAAAAAGTCGCTCTGTATAAATACATCCGTATAATATATTCGCAGTCATGTCAGGAACAAGTTTCCACAGTTTTAAAAGAAATATGCTGTGAAATAAAATATGTACATTGAATATTCAGAAGCTCAGCCTTATGTAATCCACATTTTTTTAAAATCCAGTTTATATTATACAGAGTATAATAAATGAATCCATAATGATATTTGTATGGTAAAATGTAAGGGGTTGGAAAAACCTTTTGCCCAGCAATACATGTAGTACAACAAGCAGAACAAAGTGAAAGTAATATAGTGAAATAGTTTGTTTACTGTTTTCGATTAAAGTTGAGTGAAAACCACACAGGGATTTTTTCTTCTTTTTTTTTCTTACCAGTAAAAGTTCCGGGCTGAACTTTTTTAACCTCTAACTTACAGTTCCAGTCAGTAATCAAACACTCAGTGTGGGATACAGTAAACCGTAATGGATACAACACAATTAAAAGTAGATTAAAAGGCGGGGGGGGGGGGGGATGGGGGGGGGGGGGTTGGGACAGACCACAGAACCTACCTGTAAAAAATACCTTGACATTTCGTGAGAATATACAATCAGAGTGTTCAGTGTGATTACTCATTTATTGAGATTTAAAAAAAAATACACCGAGTTAAAAAAATAAAATAAATAATAATAATAATTATATCTAAGATTTATGGTTTGTCATCCCAGAACATTTCTTTGCTTTTTGTAACAAGAAATGTGTGTGTTTAAATCTCAGGACTGCTATTAAAATAAAAAACCCTGAGGCTGTGGTGACATTTCACGCTTTGTTGGGATCTGTCTATCCTGATGGTTCACATTCGTAAGCGCAAGTGACGCATATCTGTCTTTAATGACAAACGCCCATACGTGCTTACTGATTTACTGTCCCATTGTTTCGAGCACTACTGGGTTTCAGTAGGTTCTTTTCAGTCTTGCTTGTATCGGTTCCCTAAATATCAAATAAAAATATACGATTTCCTCTTTCTGGCACTGCTGATACCAGATGAGGATGAGGACGTGTCAGAAAGGTAGCGGAGGACTAAACAAGGTCGAAATCAGAATCAAAACATGAGAAAAGCCACAAAACAAAGAAACCTCAAGACTTCAGTCCGTTGTATTGAACTTGAAAAGTGATGTATGTGTTTATTTGTGTTTTCTTTTTTTTTAAACCAGGTTCCAATCTCTAAAAGTTTTCCCAGTGGCTCGGCTCCGGCAGAACATGGATCCCCAGAGCGTGATCGTAACTGTATGTATGGCTAGTATCTGAATTCGCTCAACAAATGAATAAGATCTACGTGCATTATACGATTAGCCATAAGAGATCTTGTTCGTCTGAAAATTGCTCACAGAACTAAACATATGACGTCAAAATAAGGTTTATCAAGTAGAAAATGATGCAAAGGGAAATCTGTTTACTGCTGACGCGTTGTGACGTCAGGTGTGTTTATGTCCGATACTGGGAAGTCTGAACCGAACGAGCGTTTCGTTCCACTTTTCCCATCTTGGAGTTTGGGATTTCTCATGAGTTCTGAGGATAATGGATTCCCAGATTAAACAGGAACACTAATCAGTGGGAAAGACAGAACAGGTCGATGTAATGAGAAGAGCTAAAGCATGTGACGGGGTCATGTGATCGAGTCTGTGAAGCTGACAGGAAGTCCGAGGCGGCCATTTTGTGAGGCTGCGATGAACCAGATGAGTTCCCAGATGCAGCCGCCGCTGATGTGACATGATGACTGTGATATGTGCATGAGCATCGGAAAAAGTTACACGGAGTCTGATCTGTGTGTACTCATTCATGTCACATGGGTACTTATCTAATCTAGGACCGCAAAGTGCCTCGGGTCTGATTTGAAAAGATTGGATGGTAACAATTTCTTTGAAAGTTGTACCTACAACAATCTACGAACATGTTCATATCATGTTATGATGCATTCATAAGGCATTCCACGCATTATTATTATTATTATTATTATTATTATTATTATTATTATTGTTATTATTATCACAGTATGAGGCGGAGTTACTGTTAGTACCCGGAAGTTGCTAGTTTCAGATAACATCAAGTGTTTTATTCCTCTTACACCACACCACAACGCCCAATTATTATTTCTTATTAAGTTTAAAAAAAAAAACCCCAACACGTCATGCTTTTTTTTTATCCAGTTATAGTTACATTTAATGTTGTGCAAGTGATCGTGAAACACTTCTGTTATAGCCGCTATAAACAGTCATTCTGTATGTTTTCTCTCTCTTGAAGTTAATAAGTCTGAGGACTTATCCCATGTCATAACACATAAAGTTACAGCTTTACCTCTGACACTGGAGACTCCTTCCATAAACATTACACAAACATGTCCTTACAGATAACTAAAAAAAAAAAAAAACAGTTGTGTCAGTCGTTTAATCAGCTTAACTCAGGAAATCAGGTGAAAGTGAAATGTAGGTGTATGTCATTTGTCTAAAAGGGATTATGTATGTAGCATGTAGCATTATAAACACTGAACACGGAGCAGAAAAGTCACATGACCCTCATATGTAAATGATCGTATGATTTACACGTGGGACTTTTCCTGAGCAGTGCATGTTTGTTTGTTTGTTTGTTTGTTTTTCCACAAGTCACGTTCTCGCATTAACTTATCTTCACATTTCTACTTCATTTGTTCGTGTGAAGCATGAGATTTTATTTTTACCTAATTATTTTCACGTTTTATTTTTCACACGTGCGTTTATTTTTTGTTCCAAAATGTTCATTTTTCACACTTTATTTTCATGCTAACGCTTCAAACGTAGTTTTATTTCCGTATTCTGATTTTTTTTTCACATTACTTTGTTCAATTATTTCACACGTACGGCACGCGTTTTTTATTACGAAATGTTTCATTTTTAAATGAATGTTCTCACACGATTCGTTTATTTTGACGTGAACTTCTCTTACATGAATGTATGGCTCACATTTGAATTTTTTCCACGTGTTAATTTTACATTTCTATTGCATTGATTATTATTTGTATTACTTTTTTGTTACATGTTTGAAGGGTCATTTTCTCACGTGAGTAACTCACATGTTCCACATTTCCACATTGTTTGGCTATACATGGTGTTAATATTAACTGGTTTATTTTCACACGCTCGCATTTCATGCGATTATTTTCACGCCGATTTTGAGAAATTTATTTTTTTATATCTGTGTTTTCACATGTGCATGGCAGGTGCGTTTGTTTTGCCATGTGTTGTTCTTTCAAACGATTCATTCATTTCACATGCTTATTTGACACATACCCCCCCTCCCCGAAACCCCCCCCCGCCGAAGTTGTTAGAAATTCAGCAAAGATGAGTCACTAGAGGCTTAATTTTCACACTCATGATGTTTTTCTGAGTATCTTTAGATCATATCAGCTTTTTTCGCTAACAGAAACATGATTAATTTATTGCCATATATTTGTTTTTTCACACATTACACAAAACATCTATTCTCATGTGTTCGTGCTTTGATTTTTCACATGATCACATATTTTATATATATATGTTATATATACATATATATATATGTGTGTGTGTTTATATATATATACACACACATACACACACATATGTACATTTATATATATATATATATGGACTTGAATTCACATGCACTTTCAGGGTAATGTAATGTATTGAA
Source organism: Ictalurus furcatus (assembly GCF_023375685.1). Taxonomy (NCBI): domain Eukaryota; kingdom Metazoa; phylum Chordata; class Actinopteri; order Siluriformes; family Ictaluridae; genus Ictalurus; species Ictalurus furcatus. The sequence goes on along the minus strand of NC_071260.1, from coordinate 2,691,872 downwards.
ATGTAACTTCGGCTGTGTGCTCACTTACATACTTATATGTAAGTATGTCTTAAGTAAAAAATGGTGTTTTTTTTTTTTTTTTTAGTATAATCAGTTAATTATTGATTACTTTACACACGGTGCATATTAGTGGAGATGTGATGCGGAAACTTTCTATAAATATTACACTGAACATGAGATTCAATGCTGTAGATAACAATAATAAAACCATGAATGTGTGCACATATTTGTGTGTGTGTGTGTGCAGTTGCACATACTTCACCACACTGTAGTACTCCATCAGAAGCTGGTGTAAATGTCTGACAGGTTCCTGCCCACACTTTCCAGCTATCAGAGTGTAATCTGACTGAAGTCTCCTGTGCCTCCTCTCCTCAGCACTGTGTAGGAGGAACCAGCTCGAAATTCAACTGACATCAACACACTCCTGGCTGTGTTTTCCCAAAAACCATAGCGATTGTGGTTGAATGCAAAACTGACTTATTACACGAAACTCACCAGCTTTGAGGTACAGTATTTATTACAGTAATTATTAAGCTGACAAACTCTGAGAAGCGTCTCTATTCGAAATACCGTTCCTGTTACCTCGTGCAATCTGACAGAAATGACTCATAGTTCGCGTTTGGCAAGCTATGGTATCGTTCAAATTTTGGGCAGCATTGCTCATATTTGTGCATTAGATTCGCAAATTAAATTTGCATACCGTGTATACACGGGGAAACTGGAAAGGATGAGCAAGCACGTAGAAGCTAGAGAGTGTCATGAATTCCTAGGCGGGTTAAGTCATTGGCAGGCGCGCAAAAATACGTGATTTATTTTTTTGAAACGCGTTTTTACTTGATATCATCTTCTTAACAGTAAATTTGCAACACAAGTAACTTCATTTCATTGACATCAGTAACTGCAATCAAATGATATACATTGAAAATGTAATGCCTTACATTAGTGCGTTATCAGAAAAAAGTACCCGTGTAACATATTACACACAGTTCTGGTAATAATCCACGTCGTCAGGAACAATTGTTGTCAAACAGAGCAAGGGATCAAATGAGAACGCCGGATCACAACAACAACAACAACAACAACAACAAAAATCACAAATAACACTCTGAACTAAAAGTCAAAAGCTCACAATGAACATCATCTTCTTCTTTGAGTTTTAATAAATATTACGTCGTCCGTTACTGCTACGAACCGGACAGGAACTGGAACGCATCACATCCTGGGTGTGTGTGTAGAGATTATAAAAATATAAAATATGATCAGATCCTACTAAAGATTTCTGTATTTCAAACCGGCAACGTGCACCACATTCTCTTTTGCATCCTGGCAAAAGTTAACATTTAAAGTTAACTTTTTTAAAGTTTGGTCTGTTTTGGGTCACATGACTTGGTTCAATTTACCTGAGATAATCATAAAGAATAAAGATAATGGTAAGGAGTCTTTGTTGGTCACGTATACATTACAGCACAGTGAAATTCTTTTCTTCGCATACACTAGCATGTTAGGTTAGAGTGCAGGGTCAGCCATGAAACAGCGCCCCCTGGACCAGAGAGGGTTAAGGGCCTTGCTCAAGGGCTCAACAGTGGCAGCTTGGCAGCGCCAGGGTTTGAATGCTTTAGTCAAGCTGACTAGAAACCAGCATTGCCGCCTACACTGGGAAAAAAAAGCTCACTGAGTGTACCTGTTGGTTCCATGTGACTTACATTAACCTCCAGCATGACTCGATGAGGTATTGTCAACACCCTGAATAAAATCATTTTCATTTAATACCATAGTTATAGTACCTCACATCCTCATGAGATTTCATAATGTTTACAGTAATATTACGTGAATTGATCACGCCCACTCTAGATTAAGTAATGCTCGCTTAAACTGGCTTAAATTAAGTTTAGTATAAGCAATGAAATCATGATTTGATGAGAAACGTAATGTATTTTTGTAATATATTCTCTTAAATCTCTTACATCTGACTGACCACGTATATCAGCCCCCCCCCCCCCCCCCTCAAACTGTTTGTTGTTGTTGTTGTTGTTGATGTCTGGACTAGATCTGGAAATAAGCACCCCTACATTTTTTCTGCAAACCTGCATCAAATCCCTGTACATATTTTTCTTGTTAGTAAAAATCAACAAAGATGTACAGTACCCTAAAGACAGGAAAATTCACTACACTCTTAAAAATATAGGTTCTTTAATGGTTGTTTACAGCACTATAGGTTCCGCAATAACCTTCTTCTTGTCAAGAACCATTTTTTCCACTGTATTGGGTTCTTGAGTTGGTTCTTTGAAGATTACAGAAGTTCTTTATGGTTCATTATACTGTAGGTTCTTCAGAGCAGTGGATTGGTTCTTCAAGGTATCATCCATTAACAGGTTAAATTGAACCCTGTAAGGTTCAATAGAAGGTTCCTCCTGGTATCACTCTTAAGAACCTTACATTGATTCCTAAAAGCACTAAGTAAGTTTTTTTTTTTTTTTTTTTTTAGCGAACTTATGATAACATGGTTCCTTGTGGCATTGCTGTGAAGAACCATTTGGGGGTTCTTTAAAGCAGTACTACATGGATGGTTCTCTAAAAAAAAATTTGTGGAACTTAAAAGGGTTCTCCTATGGCATCAGGCTTTCGTTTATGCCTAAATTCTGATTTCTACTACAACCGAGAAAAAACAAATTGAGAATATGTGTATTTTGAGTTTCAGAATGGAGCAGCGCTGGTCCTAGCACAATTAGAACCTTACGCAAGCTTCACCACCAAAGTTCCCCCCATCTCGGCGTATCTCAAAGAGACAACGTGTAAATAACCTTAGAAACAACATGTGAACTATATTTCTTCCTCAGCATGTAAAGACAAGTGATATGAGTCATGAGTTATATATTATTGTCTGATTGAAAAGAAATACGATTAATGTATAATGACTTACCGCACGCTCAGATGCTCATGCATCTTGGCCAGCCATGATGGTTTCTGGCCAAGGCTGACTAAACCATCTCAGGTAACCTGACCCAAATCATGTGATCCAGATACTCAAAACCGACAAAACTTTCATGAATGTTAAAAATCTTTTACTCATGAGTCCGACAGGATGCCAAAGAGAACATATCTTTTTTATTATAAGGATGTTATTTTATATTGATGCTTAGTTGCAATTCACTTTCACAGAAATGTAACATTTTGTTGTTGTTGTTTGTTTTTTTGTATCTAGTCTACTAGGTTTAAATGTTAGAATTGTATCGTGTCAGTTATATACAGCGTTATACGATTAAAAAAAAATATTTAAAAAAAAGCGTTAGATGTGCTTCGTGTGTGAATTGTTTGCCCAGCAGGGTGCAAACACAGAGTCACGATACTCTACACACAGAAACCCAACAGTGTCCTGACTAATCCTATGACAGACTTGCAGCGATGAAATAATTCCTTTGTTGATTCTGATTGAAACTGTCCGATACGACGATCACCGGTGTACTGCGAGAGAGGGTTAAAATTCCAGTACTCCCAATGTAAAATGCCTTCTCTCGTTCTCCTGTCTTTCATATCAGCTCTTTCCGTTCATCCGCGTAAGCTGTGGACTGGAACACTACACGCTCGTCTGTCTGTGGTTAGTCACAGAATGTCCATTGTCCTGTTGCCACTTCTACATAAAGTCTGATTTAATGCCCTATGCCTTATTATGCGTTATACGAGTCATTCTATTGACGTTTCTTCTTTCCTGTTATGAACATGATGGCATGCAAGGCTTAAATACTCTGAAGAATGAGTGGAAACAGGAAACAGGTGTGTTATCAGGTAGCGGCAGTGGTGTAATAATACTAATACTAATAATAATTTGTGTATATTTTCCATCAGTATTGATAAATATATTCGTCACGATAATATGCTTTTTAATACCATAGTGTGGTTGAATTCTCAATTCTGATCAGTCAGAAGGTGTTTTTTTTTTTTTCTAGGTTTTTTTGTTTTTGTTTTTGTTGTCGTCGTTGTTGTTTTCGTCTTTGTTTAGCTGTGACGTGTCGTGCATTAACACCATTGTGTTATTAATAGTGTGCTCGTTTGAATACGTTACCGTTTCTATAGTAACAGCTCGTTCGTACAGGGACTTGTACAGCGGACGCTTTATACGAACAGATTAAATAAATAATAAAAAAAAAGTGTGGAATTGTTTACTTAACATTCATGGAAGGAGTCTCCAGTGTTAGCGCTTTTTCGGAACAGTCGGACATTTCGCGATTTCTCTTTTTGTGTTTTTTTTGTCCTAACGTCAAGAGAGAGAACTGCTATGATGTACAGTAAGTAATAAGAGGAACTTGTTTCATGGATGTTCCACTGTAGCTATAAATGGATAAAAATAATGCCTTTCTATAATATTATAGGAATCATTGGCAAAGTGCGGTGGTATAAGAGGAATAAAACACTCTGGGACATGCTGTTATAGGAAAATAAGCAACTTTTGGATGGTAACAGCGACTCCGCCCCATCACACAATAACAGCACACACTCAAGAAAATGAATATTACCAAAAAATACAACTAAACCGTTCATTTTAGTGTCAGTGAGCTTTGAGATTTCGGTGTGTGTGAAACTGTGAGCACTGTGACTGCACTCATGGAGCACTGTGACGCTTTCATATTGAGCTATTTTAGTGGTGCAGAAGCCACAAGATGGTAAGAAGCTGCTAATAAAAAGCATCCAAACACTTCTACTTACACTGAGAAGTCTTCGCTGCAAACAATTACGCCCTGGCAAGTGAAAAATATCTTCCACCCAGTCGAATATATCGAACATTTCCTGTTTATAAGATTACAATCAAGCAAATATAAGATTATTAAACCTATTTCTACACATCTTTTACTATATGTTAAGCATTTATTTCAAGAAAGATATAAAACTATCTGCACAAATCAAACGTGTATAAGAAAATGTATAGCGTGGAATGAGTAACAAGGTCTAGAAAGAAATGTAGTATTCTTATATTTGGTTTATTGTAATGTAATAGAAAAAAAATCGGATACATTTGGTTATAGACAAGATATTCTTACTCGCTATCATTTATATATATATATATATATATATATATATATATATATATATATATAATTTTATCATTTTATCTCAAGCCTACGCTGGGACAACAAGGTCAATATTGAACCTTTCATCATTAATTTATTCCAAATTTCTATTGCTTCAAACAAAAAATAAATAAAAACCCACCTCTGTAATACCACGTTATCCACGTTATTTTTAAACCAAACATTTCTGAGCCATTCAAGACCAATCCAAATCCAAATAACTACGGGCATTCGTCGAGGACAAAAGTAATGGCACGCCCTATAAGAGGAGGAAGAGTTAGTGTGTGTCTATGGTCTGTTGTATTGTACAGTACGCTGCAGTGGCTGAGCTGCATTACTGTAAGATTTATCGTGCACTCTTACGCCACTTAGTCGTGTTTTCCGCCCTCTGTGAGCCTTTGTGGGCACGGCTAACTGTAAAGCAGCTGTGCCATGAACGTACTTGGTAATTTACGAGTCTAGAAGATCTTCCTTATGTCAGCTGTATCCTGGGAAAATAAAGTTGATCTGAATTGTATAAGCTGTTCGGAATGAATTTATTTAAAATAAATAAATAAATAAATACATACATACATACATACATACATACATACATACATTTCTGTTGCTTTATACAACAATTTACAATCTCTCTGTGTAAATATAAATGTAACTATACATTAATATATCATACATCTCTACAGACTGTATATATATATATATGTATGTATGTACAGAGATGTATTAGAATTACTAGCCTGCTTGCTAAATGTGTTTTAGCTAGTACTATAGTGCCATAGCCTAAGGATGTAAACCTAATACAAGTAGTATAAACTATCAGATTTTCTACGATACACTGGACAGACATCAGCAGACAAAGTTTTTTTTTTTTAAAAATGGGAAATTTCACCAACAGGACAGAACGTACTGAAGTAATCAGCGATCATGTCAGCACCAGTATTAGAGCAAGACTAATGAGATGATCTAATGATGAGATCGTAAATCATAAATGATACCTTCCCGAATGACATTTTTACCTCAGGAACACAAGATTAGAAAGATTAATGTGGATGATGCTTATGATCAGTGTAAACTTGGCACTGTAAACGTATCTTCTTAAAAATCTAGTGAGTGGTCATTTTTATTATTTTTTTAAAAATATTTTATTTAGTATATGTTAAATTAAAAGCAAATCTTAAATGAGAATTTCACTTTTGGAGATAAGCAGAAAATCCTACATTGTTTCATATGATTGAAGTACATGTAAAAGGAAACATATATATATATATAAGTTCAAGACAGCATGTCATTTCTCTGAACTATATTTAGTAGAAAATATTTTGACTACTGATTTGCATTCTTCCTGGAAGGTCTTGTGAGTGTCTTGTGAGCGGCAATTCCCATTAGGGACAAACTGAAGAACTCTTTACTGTACTAGAACCTTTGGTCTCTGACAGACACTGAACTTCTGAAGACATTTTAAATCATTGAGTTCAAATGTTGCATTTATTAAACCTAAAATTGTCCAGATGTACATTATGATAACTCTAAGCCTTAAACATTACCTGTTGAAGCCCCGTTCTTCTTGAAAACTCATAAAACACAACGTATTTTTTTTTTAAAATAACTGTAATAGTAATAATAATAATAATAATAATAATAATAATAATAATAATAATAATAATAACAAGTCCGTCAAAACACTGTCCTCTGGTGGACAGATGTGGCATAAACACGAAAACTGAATGTAACATTTACAGGATCAAAATTCATGATCGGCATCGTTGTATTTAAAACAAAATAATTAATTCAGTTCTGCAGTGTTTTGTTTTTATTAATTAAGAAACTTAGGTCTGTGCCTGAAAGTGTGGGATTTATGTTTGAAGTTAACCCCAAGACCTGCCAGTGAGTCCAGACTTACAACAAATTGATTTTTATTTTATGTTACTTTATTAAATTGTATTTTATTTTCCACTCCAACCCCAAACATCAGCTGAATATTTCACAGTTATTGCATAATATATATATATATATATATATATATATATATATATATATATATATATATATATATATTTATATATATATATATATATATATATATATATATATATATATATATATATATATATATATAAAAATGAATAACCGAGTTATGGTGAAATTAAAACTTGAAATGTAAAGACATGGTAAATTATAAATTAAAGTGCAGTCATTAATATTTCCGCTGTGTTTATTTTATATATAGAGTACATGATCGAGACTTAGAGTTCAGATAATATGAATAAGTGAGGTGATATTGAACATTATATTATGGTACAGAATTAAAATGGTCATGGTCATGCCTACATTTTTTTATTTTTTATTGTTTACTCAGGTACATTCTGCTTGGTGCCTAAGTGTTGAGTTTCGATTCAGCAGTTGTATGACTCAAGGAGTTTACGTCTGAGTAATTCCTGTTCTCAGCCACAGATTAGTGCTTGCTTTGTGAAGGGACAGTGTATTACTCACATGACATTACAAGTCACCGCGATGACCAGAGGGTGATTTATCTGACACTCTTCTCACACTGCTCCTCGAGTTTGTGTTATTTTACGTGTATTTTAATCATGAAAACGTGAACCTCGATTGATCGGCTACTGTCCCTGACTTAACGAGACAGAATTTATATACGGATCACGCTGTAAAGTTCAAATCACGTCTTATTTATTTATTTTATTTGTTGACATACCGGTTTAATGAAGATTTCGTGAAATTCACAGAACACCATCCAAAACAAATCCATAAATTCAGTAAAAAAAAAATATCTGTTCAATTAGTATAAAAGTAATTGCACCCTATAAAAGGAGAAGGAGTTAGTGCGTGTCTGTGGTAGCCGAGCTGCATTATTGGAAGATTTAGCGCCACGCCGCGTTTAGGAGGCGCTCTTTCGCCCTTTAGTTGTCATTGTCAGCTCTCTAAAAATGGCGCTTTTTGTGGGTGTGGCTACAAGTAAATCAGCTGTGCTGTGACCACTCGTGGTCATTCACTGATTGCTGATTGCCATTTGTCATGTGAGTACGAAGAGAAAACTTTGTAAATCTGCCAGGAATTGTTCGTCCGGTTTGGTCTGTGCAAATATTTATACTATAGATATTATATTTTGTCAGGTTCCTTGTCGAAAGCCAAAAAAGTCGGCCTCTCCGAGAGTCTCTCGTGCTGTCTTTCTCTCTCCTCTACAGTGCGGTTTGATTCTGCTGACCTTTTCGGTCCGAAGCACTCAGGCGCCTCTTCAGGATGTGAGATTGTGAAGAGAGTGAGCGAGAAGTTCACGCCTGCATGCTGAGGCCGGCTGTGTGGTGCGCACGTGAAGACAGTGTGCAATAACACTTAATGCCTTGTACATCATGTGCTAGTTTATTTACATCTTCTAGTCGCGGTGGGTTGGAGTTCACACTCGCATGCACTGTTGAACCTGCTTGAAAATCCCTCTGCATCCCAGAGGCCTAAAATACCTACACGTCCTCATCATATGGGTGTCAGATGCGTTGGGAGATCTTGTCATCTTCACTCGTTTCCTGTTTTCACTTCAGTTATTGACAGCTGCATACCCATTTTTACCAAACCACTGTTTCACTGTTTTCCTCCGGTTCTCATTCCTTCCTCCCACACCTCTCTCTCCATCTACAGTACAGTCCTCTATCTATATCTCTCTCTTTCTTCTCCACACCACATTGCAGATGCCTCCTTTTCCACACATCTCCTTTCACTCTTTCAGTCCCCAGGTGCAGGCACATACTGATACTCCAGAACGTGTTTTTTTTCTTCTTCTCATTTATCTTTTGTGAAATTACTTTTTTTTTTTTTTTTTTTTCTGAGCATATCTCAACTCCTTGACCTTCATTCATTTTTAAAAGAGAAGCTCAGAGGCAGTCTTGCCTTTGGTTGGTAGATGTTAGAAGATGGATGGTAGTTTCCCCCCTTGGCCATGGCTCTGAGTTTGGTGAGCCGTAGGAAGAGATGTGGAAGGCCCCCTTTGCTTCTCCTTCCTCCTCTTGCTTTAGATTGCGACCTAGCTCTCCGAACTGCCTAACCACAAACCAGATAGTCAGTACCCAGAGGTCTTTGCAGCAGTCTTTTCTCTCTCTCTCCCTCTTTCACGCTTAGCACAGGAAGTCGCCAAAATTGGTTTGGGGGTTGGGGGGTGGGGGTGCTTGATAGCATCCCCTTTTTGCACATTCGAATCAGGCCAGTGTGAGTGTGAAACTCAGTGAGAAAAAAAAGAAAAAAAAAAGAAGCATGTCTTTTGTATTTGATGTTCAAAACACAACTGTACCTCTTGTACTGTTGGCTTTTGGTTTGCATTTAACAAAAGCAGGCACAGGCTGCGTTGTCAAAATGACCCCCCGTCCAGATCTGCCGAGCCTGTGTCGGATTACAGTGCCGGCTCAATCCACCGTTTGTTCTCTTTAGCTCTCCAACGCAACTGGAGGTGGATCGGCTTGAAAATGCAACCCCTATATATCCCACCATTTTACCACTCTGTGTACCAATTTACTCACCAATTTGGCTTTTTAGGTCGCGGCAAATCGGCACGGCGTTATCGACGACGCCAGTTGTCAGTTGTCAAAAAGGCTTTTTTACACCAGACAAGATTCATGACTTGAAGTCAGAAGTATCTGGGGTACAGGTCACTTTATATTTCACCTTTATTCTGAGAATACATCTATTATTTGTTCAGAGTGCATGTGTAGTGTGTAGTACACTATTGATTCGTAACACCAATGGATGGAGTGGCCTTGTTCTCCTGTGGCTTTTTGCGAATGGGGGCATTTCCGTGGTCTGGTGAGGAAAAGCTGCCCAAACAAATGGAGCTAGATGGGCCTGAAAGTGCATAACCACATATACCTCTATCTGACCAAGTTGTTTGCAGTTTAGTGAACCAATTAGACTATTCCGGTTACATCAAATCAGCACGAAGAGGCAGCACTTTAAAAACAAGGAAGTTGACAAAAAAAAAAGGCTTTTCACACGAGTCAGGATTCATATCGTGTTTAGTACAAAAGGAGATCCTTGATGTCAGAAGTGTCTATCACTTTATATTACCCTTAGTTCTGGGAATCTCTGAACACATCTTTCTCCAGTCCATTTTGGTCCAGATCTCATGAGCATGTGTAGGATTACTGTTGACTTGTACCGGAATGGCCATGTTCTCCTGATGGAGGCATTTCTATGGTCGAATGAGGAAAAGCCACGCCCGCCGGTAGAACTGGCTGAGGCTTAAAAATGCCACTACTACATGTCCCACTATTTGACCTCTTTGTGTACCATTTTGCTCACCAATTTGAGTTTTCAGGTCATGGTAAATCAGCACAAAGTGGTAGCACTTTAAAAATAAGGATGTTGGTACACCAGTCAAGACTTATGATGTGTTTATCACAGAAGAACAGCTGTGGAGCCAAGCTTGGAATTAAGGTCACTCTTTCTCATGAGAACGAACTAATCTCTGAATACATCTACATCTTTTGCTCATCACTACCCTCTGTATCTTGTCTTTCACAAGCTCTGTTGTCAACTTGACTCTTGTGCAAATCTCTCAAATCTGTGCAGGATTACATTGTTGGCTCAAGCCACCACTTGATAGAGAGGCTTTGTGAAAGGGGGCATGTCTGCGTTCAGGACTAGTGGTGCTGGATAGGCCTGAAAGTCCCACCAGTACATATCCCTCGGTTTCTTCTCTTTGTTTACTATTTATCTCACCAAGTAGGCTTTTCAGGTCACCACAAAATCAGCATGAAGAGGGAGCATGCTTCTTTTTCAGGGTGTGTCCTCTCCAATGGTTCAAAAGGCCAGAAGAGACAAACCCCCATTCTACCAGACAGGAAAAACTGGAATAAGTCTCATTCACCGTTGCACAATAGTCCTGGAGAAATCTCTGGTGCCAAATAACAAACAACAGAGCAGCAACTGTGTAAAAAAATGTGCATGCCCCTGTGCAGGAAACTTGCTCCGTTTGATAAGTTCAGGCATAAACTCACAGCCCTTTATGGCACTCCAGTGTAACTGACAGAACTCATCGGCAAATGATCAAGGACTCTGTTGCTTGAATCATGTGCAACTCTGGAAAAAAAAAAAAAAACACAAACAAACATGAAACTGAAGTGCAGATCACCTCTTGTTAGCACTGGTTACGAAATGCACACTATTTTCAAGGTAAGCAAAGATGTTGCTTTGGAGATTCAGGGTTATACAATGCTTTGGAAACATTCAGAGACTTAAAAAAAAAAAAAAAACCCAACAAAAAACGCACCTCAGAACTGAAGGAAAGAGTGACGTTCTTTAGAGTGGTCAAATATTTGGTTGCTTTTCATTCCTATTACACTGTATTCGTTTTCAACAATTTCGAACAATTTGCTTTGAGAAATCTCTTAATTGGCAACCGGGTTCCTAACAAAGCTGAATTTTTGATAGACCCTACATTCATTATTGAGTTAGACTCAGTCCCTGAGTTTTCAATGACTTTTCACTCGAAAAAAAAAACAAAACAAAAAAAAAACTGCACTCTTCAAGAACCTTCAGGGAAGGGTTTATGAACGTATTTATGAGAACGTCCATGCATCTTCTGTCCAATTAAACTAATATTAAGTTGATAGAAGTTTATTTTTTTGCCTGAGAGATAGTGGTTACATTAAGGAAGTTATAAAAAAACAAACAAAAAAACAAAAAAAAACAAAGAGAGGCCATAAATGCTTCACTTCATTCAAGGCTCCTGACACATTTACCACAGAAGGAAAGCCAGAAGCACCTTTCAAGTGTTGGGTACAGGTCATTCATATTTAGCCAAGTTTCTCAGAATGGACTAACCTGTGAATGCATCTTTCTGTATCTTTTTCTTTTTCTCACCATTATCCCCTATCTCTAGCGTTTTCTAGCTAACTTCACCTTGAAGAAAAAAATTATATATATATATATATATATATATATATATATATATATATATATATATATATATATATATATATATATATATATATATATTTGTTTATGTTTTTGGTGGTTCTAAACTAATTAGCATAGCATGGGACAGATCCAAGTTCACGAATTAATGTCAAATCTGTGTTAAACCTCAGGGAGTCTGTGTTAGACAGCTCTGCAAGACCGGAGCAGAGCCAGCATTTGGGTCGAGCTCCTACAATCAAAGCGAAGCAAAAGAGGCAGTTAAAGAGATAAACTTCACCCTCCAGGATATGAGTCATGTGCATGCTCGATCAGCTCAGCTAAGTCTAGAAAACAAAAGAAGAATGTCTCAAGCGAGATCACAAAAGAAGAAAGAGGGTAGTGCAGGAGATACAAGTGCACAAGTGACATCTTATCTTCACAATCGCAACCCCTTTTAATGCAGAAACAATGCACATTTCACATAACGCTGTGCATGCAGGTTTCTCCGAGGGGCTTCAGAAAGAGCACAGGCAGGCACCGCAGCGTAAACCATGCCATCTGATGGCGGGCATAAGGGGATGCCAACTTTACAAACAAGACACAGATCGAGGAGATACCCATCGTCTGGCATTTGTGTGTGGTGAAGGGACCACAAGCGCATTCAAAGGTCAGCAATGGAAGCCACCATGATGTTGCTGTTATGGCACGAAAGCTACAGTTATCAGATCAAACAAAAAAAAAAAAAAAAAAAAAAAAGAAGCTGCTACAACCTGGGTCATTAATAAACATGAAAAGAAAATCAATTAAAACATTTTCTTCTTGGACATAAAAATGATTCATCTTGCGAGGCGTAAACTAAAAGCTTTCTACTGAGATGGTTCCTCAACGGTTCCTTAATCTTCAATCCAATTCAAACCGATGCACGTCCAACGCACATACGCAGCTCGAAAGTCAGTTTATAAATCGGACACGAGAGCGTATTCTCTGTGTACTTTGTTAAGCGCAGTTCAAACGTGTCCTTCGTAATCCATAGCGTTCGGTAGGTCAATAAACAGAAACATCAAAGCAATCCATAATCGATGTTGAAAACGGGGACGAGTAGAAAAACTGGATTCACATGGAGGCTCAGAAACGTACTGGTACGTTATACACAAGTTCACTACAAGACAAGGAGACAGGACGGTATGAAAAGACAAACTAATCAAAGGTTCAACTAGGAACAGGTGCATACATTAGGGAAAAGACTAATGATAGGACAAGGGTGGAAACAGAAGCAAAAATTCAAACGAAAGCATCAGTATCGTGAGGTGGGAAATTTATAGCCACGGTACGTTTCCAGGTGTAGAAGAGTAAAGGGAAATGTTTAAGCAATGTTTAGTGCTGCTCGGTGTAAGCACATTGTGAATGTCTACGTCCTGGGATGAGTACAGGACAGTTTTTTATGATAACATCAACAGGTCTTAAGTACAGAAATCAGATGAAATTATCCACAGAAGTACGGGTAAGACTTTCCTACTTGGAGCCCTTTATTCTATGATTCGACAAAGAACAGAACCCATCCAGAAATTTTCCACAGAAGGACAAAAATGAAGTGTTTTCGAGCAAAAAACGAAACAAAACAAAACCTGTACTTGTCTTTTGTTAGCAACAAGCTAGCCAGCAAACTGTGATGAATGATGTATGTTTTCCTCCTCAAAACAGTGAACGGTAGAGTCAGTATCATAGATTTCACCAGCGTATATATGTCTTTATGTTTTTTTTACTGATCTCATCGAGCAAATACGTCTAAATACACAGTATAACTCATTTCAAGATAAGAAGTGCTCATGTGTTTACTCTTGTTGCTGTGAGCAGACATGTTGATTTGACGTCACTCCGTGGGTGAGTTGAACTTTCATTCATGAACTCAGAGCCTCAATGAGCTGTTACTGTAATGATTCAAAGGATTACAATACCTTTTCCCAGTTTTGTCGTTGTCCGCAAGTCCTGCCCTCAAGCCTGTTCTTCCCGTTACACAACCTCGGACAATACAAAACGGTGAAGCCAAACATGCGCTTACTATAACACGACGAATCCATACATCTTTTTTGGTTACCCGTACCCATACCCTTACCCTTACCCTACGTTCCCAGGGTCCTATTTTCCCCAGTTCAATATTCTGTTAACACACATTAAGTAAACTAGAAGCTGACTGCTTCCGAACTAACCAGCACACTCACGAGTGTAAAAATTGGTTGTTTGCTTGGTTTTGTGCAAGCTAACCGTATTAGCTACGTACGCTCACAACAAGCACAATCTCTGCTGTTCCCTTCCGAGCTTCCTTTTTCTCCATGATCTCCGTAGACATATTTAACAAGAGGTTATTTGGAGGGTAAGGTTATTTGAGCATCAAGAATAAGAATAAATGGGAAC
>NC_071260.1:2662500-2672500 GCF_023375685.1 Ictalurus furcatus | reverse complement strand
TGATCCTGCACATACTCATAGTGAAAATCGAAAAAGAAAACACAAAATGAATAATAATAATAATAACGATAATAATAAAGCAACCTCTAATGCTAAGGTTATAATAATAGGTCATGGTGGAAAAATGGTGGAAAAGGCAAGCTCGAAAATCATAACAGTCCAAACATCGGCAAGGCACTGAGAAAACAGCAGCACAGGAAAGAATGAAAGAAAAAAAAAAACAACAACAAGAACAAAAAGAGTAACATTTATTAGTCTTTTCTCTATTCCCCTGAAGGTCCCTTGTGCGCAAGGGCACTTTGTTCCTGATACACTCATATGGCGACATCTATAAAATCTCGAATAGACCTTTTGTGACAGGGACGACGGCAAGAAAAGACGCACTAAAGATCAAACAAACGCGCACACGCATAAAATAAAATAAAAACAAAAAACTGAAAACCCTTCATGACGTTTAAGCTAATATAGCTGCTCTGTTTTTTTGGATGGTGCAGTAGATTTAAAAAAAAAAAAAATCGAAAAAAAAAAGTGAGTGTCTGTGTATGCGGAGAGAATTTCAACACATCGTTCACATCCTCTACATGTTTAAAGTAAAACCCTCACCCAAATATATCGCCTTCGAAATCAAAATCAAAACCTGCTGGACCTAAACCTTCATATTACGTATTTGCTATATATGGCTGCTCGGCTGGGCATCTCCGACGCCGTCTGGGATCCTGGATCCCCGGGGGCGAGTTTGCATCTCCTTGCTTAACGAAAGGTGTGCACGCCGCGGACGATGTGCGAGGAGAACTCGTAGCGATCTTTGCAGCAGTGGCCGCAGATGTTACACTCGAGGGGGTCTCTGTAGCCGTGGCAGCCCATGTGGATGGTGTACATGACGTGATCTAAAAAAAGCACGCGGCAGTGATCGCACTGGAACACCCGCACCTCGTTTCCTCCCGGTCCGAACACTCGGATCCCGTCTCTGACGCCCGGCTGATGGCCGCTCTCGTCCGGCCGTGCCAACGCTGCCCTGACGCTGGCGCTCGTCTGATTCACCAGTTTGTCTCGTGGGCTGCTGCGAGCCGAGTCGGCCGAGTCTTGGCCGCTGTTGCTGGGCGAGCGGTCGCGCCCGTCGTGCACCTCCCCTCGGACCGCATGCGAGGTTTTGGGCCGTGCCAGTGCGATGCCACCGTTGGCGCGGGCGGAAAACTCCGATTGGTGGGCTGGATGGTGGGGCACGTGGAGAGACTCGCGGCTGTTCGGGCGCTCCAGCCGCGGGCCGAGGGGATACACGGAGTGGAACAGGGGGTTGACCATGGACACCACCTCGGGCATGGCCAGCGGCGGGTGAGACATTATGGGGCGCAGAGTATCGCTGTTTATATAAGCGAGGGAGCCACTGAGTGCCTGGTCCATCATGTGAGCCTGCATGATCTCTGCTTCCTTCTCGTACTTGAGGCCAACGTCGAAGTTCAGGTCAGGGTAGGAGTAGCGCATCATCTTCTCTCCTGCAGAACACAACGAAAACGATTATTTATATTTACACTCCCATCTGTCATGAGGAACGTTGTTTTCTTCACGGGTTTTGTGTGTCCACATCAGTTATATTACTATTATACAACAGCGCTGCTGAATTCTGGATTCTGATTGGTCAGAGGGTGTTGATTCCACTGAATTTTCTGCACCAGCAGCGCCGCTGCAAATCACAGTGTTGTATTAACGCGCTCGTTCTGATATGTTATACGTTATGCTATGTTTCTATATAGGGTCCGTACGGAGATGTTTATTTAACATTCATGGAAGGAGTCTCCAGTGTCAGGACTTTGTAACAGGTCACATACAGTTATTTTATTGTTGCTGTTTTTTTTTCCTTTCTTTTCTCTTTTCGTTTCCTAAGAAACATTTGTTTTGTTTCTTTTTATTTATTTTTTTTTACACAATTGAGATGAAGTTCTACTTATAAGGTTATTACTAAACATATTACACAATTATAATAATTATGAAATCATGTAATTAAAGACTTTTTTTTTTTTGTAATCAGAACCAGGAAGGGTAATTCTTCATTTCATTCGTTTTACAAAAGCCTATTAAAAAAAATAATAATAAAATAAAATAATAATAATAAAAAAAAAATTTCTCACACTTCAACACCATTTTACGCCAGAAAGGAAGCCAGCTGATATATTTCAAGTCTAGATCATTCTTGTATGTTTTCATGTTTTTTTGCTCTGAATAAAGTTGGAAAGCCCCGTGCGAAGAGCCGGGTGAGCGAATTTAACCCCTGCCTAACGTGGATGTGGTGAGGTGTTGCGCATTGCTCGATTAAAGTTACAGGTGTGAAAAAAACCACAAGGGGAAAAAACATCTCCAGCCTGTAGCAAATTAGGCTCACTCTCTCTTTTGCTTTCCTGCAGTGTTTGGATTTAGCAAACACTTTCACCCTGAAACCACACTGCACCTAACATTTTACATGAGGATTTGTACGCTTTGTAAATGGCAACACAGAGATATATATATATATATATATATATATATATATATATATATATATATATAGATATATATGTGTGTGTGTGTGTGTAAGTCATTATACAACCATTTTGGCTAAAAAAAAAAACGAATACGTGTTTACACATTTTCAGGTAGAGTATGAAACCTATTTTGGCTCTTAGCCTACTTCACTGACATTATGATCTCTGCCTCGAAAGGAAATATTTGTGGTTATATTTAGCAATCAGTTCTCATTTTGAGTAAGGCTACAGTATTTCCATTGGTGAGGTGACTGCTCACAGACCTTTGTGATATTATGAATATGTACGTGTTATTAACTCAGTAAGCGTTTTCTCGCCGGAGAACAGATACCCACCAACAAATTTCTGTGGCGTGGTGCTCTTCCTCTTGGCCACGTTGGCTTGCAGTCTCTCGATGACAGGCGGCCGTTCGAAGGGCACTATGCTGGCTACCTCTCCCAGGGGTCTCGGCTCTTTAGGAACCTCTGCAGTGGTTAGGAGAAATTAGGAAAATCATGCAGGTAGACCATTTTTTAAAGTATACATGCTACCAAAGTGTACTTGAAATTTCTTTAAGCGAGCTAACATAAGCTAAACTTTAACGTTAACACGATGCTGTGCAGGTTCATCTGAAAAGCATATGTTCCAGGGAGCAAGATGATCATCCACCGTGGATGTTAAAGTGGTGAAAACGAGTCAGATCTGTCGACATGTCTGACGTATCGAGATAGCTCGCTTTGTGAAATGTTCTCGCTGGAAGATGTAAATGACAGAAGCTGGATGCATTTAAGGTTGTGACCCATTCACCTGCCTGAAGTAGGTTAGGGGTGTTGTTGCTACACATATTGGTACACCGAGCTGAAGTAGAGAAACCAAAGTGCCTCTCCTGTTCGATAAGTGCGTCATGTAAGACACTCAATGCAAAACCAGTCACAGAACAGTCAAACATCGAGCGTCGATAGTTTAGCTGTCTAATGCAATTTGCCCAATGGTGGCTGACGGAGGTGTCTAAGACCAACAGCATGACTCAAACTAAGATGGGGGATGTATGACACTGTCATGAGAAAAGGCTTGTGACCGCTTATCAAAAGAGAGATTGAGGTCAGAGGTTTAGATGTCCCAGTTATATTATGTGAAGCAGGATGGAGCTTGTAACAGGTTAACCAACATGGACAAACATACAACTTTACTGAGTACAGATCAATGAATTCAGTATATATATATATATATATATATATATATATATATATATATATATATATATATATATATATATATATATATATGCGCCATCAATGCAAGTCTTTTACATAATCTCTACTTTATTTAGTGAATTTAATTTATTTTATGCTCAGATTGTTAAATTGCTTTAACATTTCTTCATAAATCCAAAGATGGATGGATAGACAGATGGATGGATGGAGGCTATGAGCCACTAGATAATAGCATGCTTCTTATAGCCTTCAGTGCAAAGATGGATGGATGGATGTATAGATGGATAGATCGAGGGACGGATCGAAGTCTTTTTTTTTTATATCGATTCTTTTTAAATCTACATTTATTTATGTAAATAAGGACTGATCTAATAAAATAAGGTTGCACACATCTACATACGTATATTATTGTTTATTGAGGAAAATAGCTTTTAAAACCGTTTAATCTTTTTCATTTTCCAGTACAAAATCCGGTTATTAACCTTTTTTTAAGAGGTATTTCCTTGATATTTCTCTTTTTGCTTCCATTAAGTATGCAACCTCATGCATATGTAATTTGCATAAATAAATACACATTTATGAAAAAGTACCGATAATAAAACAAAATACACGATTGGTATATGTCTTAAAAAAAAAAAAAAAATAAGTTTCACACGTTTCCTTAAATGATTAGATTAGTGTGGAAATAAGTGGATTTTAATAATACGATGTGATTTCATACCAATATGTGCGGTCTATAAGATGTATAAAATAAATTGACATAGATACAGTAGATCAGGAAGCAAGCTTTTCAGTGATATATGGCATGACGTGATAGTGCATCTTCAAAGATAATGTTGTGATTGGACATGCGTGGTTAAATAAACATATTACTGCTGGTTTTTTATTTATACATTTTTTAAAAAAATTATTATTACTTCACTACAAGGGAAGAAAAGTTATACATTTAAAAATTCAGAAAAATGACTGAACCCATACGGTCTTGGATTAATTATTTTGATTAATAATTATTACTATTTTACGAAACAACTTAAACACAAGTGCTGTATGACTCGAGTCCGGTCTCCAGACGTTTTCTGTATTGACTTGGACTCGTCTCAGAATTATTGGTACTTGGACTCATCTCAGATTTGGACATTGGCCTTGATAAGAGATTGTAAAAATAATGTTTGTCTAGAATTGTTGTAGAAAACGTGAATGAAGTGGACTAGCTGTAGTAAAGCCTTGGCCTTGAAAAACGCTTTGTGGTCTTGATGTAGTTTAGTCTCGATCTTGACTAGGCTTCACACCCCGTGGCTAGACCTGGGGACGTCTTGACCAGGGTTGACTAACCCTAACCCTAACCTCAACCCTGGGAGTGACTAATTACTAAAATCGCTCAAAATTCGGATGGACGGAAATCCTGACCCACTCACCTGCATACGGACCCGGATTGGGGGCGGAGTCCATCCCAGCACTCTGCAAGTAATTATGGCACCTCTCTTTGTGCTCCTCCAATGATGTGCGCTGCTTGTAGCTCCGCCCACAGTAGTTACATTTGTGTGGTTTACCAACTAAAATAGAGAGAGGACATCAAAGGAGAGAAATGTGTCTATTAGTAATACTACAATACAAGTCATTCAGACTGTACGCACAACTGCAGTTTCGATCTTTGAGGTAGTAACCGAGAGAGTGGGCATGTTCTCGTGATGATGCAACTCACTATGTCTGAGATGGGTCAGCAGAAAAAAAAAAAAAAAAAAAAAAAAAATAGACTCAAGCTCAGAGTGGAATAATAATCCCACACAGAAATAAAAACACTACACATACACTCACAACGTAAAAGCCTGTCTCTCCATGAGGTTGGCGTAAGACGTACGTGCTGTCACACACCCAGTCATAAAATCAGTTCAGTGCCACGGAACAAATTCTATCATTTCGGAAAAGTAGAAGAGGGCACTATCATTATTTAATCAGAAACTTTAACGCGTTCGATTTATAATTCCTTCTCTTAAGATTTCTCGTCAGAGACACCAACACCAACACAAAGGGTTGCACAGTCGACAAAAAAAACGTTCGGCATCGGTCTTGAGAAAGAAAATCAGGAGCTGACGCGAAACACGAGTGACCCATTTGTTTCAAAATGATTATATAAATAAAGTCACACATACATAAATAAACTTACACATACTGCAAATATATTAAATAAAGTTACATATATTGAAAAAAAATTTTTTTTTTTGTTTTTCTTCGTTAATTCGATAAGCTAGCTGAACGAGCTCGTCTACTACAGCTTACTTTAAATAAGAATAAATGTAAAAAAATTCAGGTCCTGAAGATAAGATCCGATACGATTAAAACGCAAACAAACAAATGATAATTAAAAAAAATCCAAAAAAAAAATCAAAAATTGTTTTTTAAATGTTTTTAAAAAAATTTATAAAGCAATAGCAATTTTTTTTTCTTTGGTTATTTGATGTGTTCTGCTTTGACGCAAATGTTAAATGGTTTGAAGAACAATCTGGCTGAACGCTCGTCTACGACAGCTCACTTTAAATAGAAAAAGATCAGCTAAAATCCGATTAAAACCCAAACAAACAAATAAAAAAGGGATGATGCTATTAATTAATCCATTAACAGAGTTTGTGTATTTAAGAATGGTTTCGGCGCACGGTGTCTTAGTGGTTAGCACGTTCGCCTCACACCTCCAGGGTCGGGGGTTCGAGTCCCACCGGGGCCCTGTGTGTGAGGAGTTTGCATGTTCTCCCCGTGCTGCGGGGGTTTCCTCCGGGTACTCCGGTTTCCTCCCCCAGTTCAAAGACATGCATGGTAGGCTGATTGGCGTGTCCAAAGTGTCCGTAGTGTATGAAGGGGGGTGTGAGTGTGTATGTGAGTGTGCCCTGCGATGGACTGGCACCCTGTCCAGGGTGTACCCCGCCTTGTGCCCCATGCTCCCTGGGATAGTCTCCAGGTTTCCCCGTGACCCTGAAAAGCATAAAGCGGTATAGAAGATGGATGGATGGAGGGAAGAATGGCCTCAAATGGCATTCCAGTGTGTTTTGGAGTATATTCATGGCCAAAACATACATTTCAACATGACATATTGTCCACCCCATGTCATTGACGACTCCGTATGCTATTTGAGAATGAACTCCTAAAAAAAAAACAACAACAAAAAAAAACCCTTCACGATTTATGATTAATAATAATAATAATAATAAAAAAACTCGCCGTAAACGGCGTACGTTTATTCAGATCCCGTTGTCCCTTACGTCACGCGTGGCGGAAAATCGCTTCATAAACGTTCGGTAAACTTTTCAGTTTGATACGTAAATATTATGAAAATTCGAGTAGTATTCAGAGAGTGAAATTAGTTCTGACAGCCCGAGCCACAGGAACACGGGCTACATCACACACAACACCCACACTCGCGTAGTAGCTGGAAAATCGCTCAGAGCAGCAGAAAGGAACAGAGGGAGTTTTTTCTTTCTGCTTAGCCAGAGCAGGTGTGAGGTGAATCATTGTCTCAGTTCCACTCACACTGAGCCTCCATACACACACACACACACACACACACACACACACTAGGATGACACACCAGCCCAAACGGTACAGCGTTCCAGTGTGGGCCAGCAGAGCAGGATGAAGAGGAGGAGGAGGAAGAAGAAGAGGAGGATCCAGGGCCTCCAGGAACATGTCATGTTCCACAAATCAGCGCGAGATTCATTCATTGTTTGCGTTGAGTCATTCATTAACTTATACGCTTTCTTTCATTCATTCAAACGCAAAGCTTTGCCGGCGCACTAACGACGTTGAGGTGAGTCAGCCAAAAGTGTTTCCAATTCAGCGGCCTGCTTCAGCCTCTGTGGTGTCAGGCACTTTCAGTATTGTTCATCAAAAGCCACTTGTCTCCGAGAGTACGGACCTGCACGTGAGAACGTATTCTGCAAAATATATATATATGTATATATATATATATGTTTTTAAAAAAAAAAAAAAAAAAAAAACCTCCACCTGTTACGATCAGACTGGTGCCATTACCTGTAAAGAGCGTGGATTATGAAAGAAAAAAAAACCACCACTGACACATTTCACGAAGGGCGCAGTGAAGCTGATAACGAAAGTGAGATGACGGAGGGATGGGACCAGGCCAAGGCGAGGCGACTTTTCAGAGATGAAAATCTGCACTGACTTTGTCATCTAACACCGTGAGAAAAGATGGATCAGGATATGTGTGAATCAGAAGCGGAGCGAGCGAAACTCAAGCGCGTTTGTCTTCCGCAAGGGCGTGATCGTGAGTAAAATGCGTAAAGGGAAACTAAAAACATCGAAAATAACAGCAGTTCTGTCCGAGTCAACAGGATTTGGGCGTGTGTCCAATGGCACAAGATTGAACATGTTATTGTGCTTAGAGCTGCATTCAAAAAAAAAAAAAAGAAAGAAAAGAAAAGGGAGTGGGCATGGGGGGGGGCACAAAAATTTTCTTGATTTCAATTAACTGCATAATAAAATATTTCTTACTCGTCTTCTTACTACTATCAAAACTATAAATGTCAGAATGTTAGTTCTGCCTGGATATGCATCTGTTCCTGAGAGAACGAGAGAAATGAGAGTTTTTTTTCCTTTTTCCTGCGATAAAGAAGAAAACTAAAACTTACTAAAAAAAAAACTTCCTCTGGAGTCACAGATGTTCCGGAAACGCCGCTTTTCTTTGTATCCACGTGAGTATGTTGACGAACGTCAATCACCCTAAGGTATGAGCATGGCGCAGCTGATTTGCATTTGGTGACGCCCACAAAATACCATAAAAGGTAAAGCTCAAACAGCTGAAATGACAAGCAAATGGCAAAAAAAAAACCAAACAAAACCTTTCTCAAAGGCAGACGGGAAAGTTATTTGACTCATGTCTCTGCCGATAAAAGGCTAACGTCTGAAGCTGGATTATGGAAAAGGTGCAGTAGATGAATTAAGCCAGGCGAAAAGAAAGCCGTTTGACATGAAATCCAATCACAACCGATCTCATGTTCAAAAGTAATTATCTTGGTGTCGTCTGCGTGCTGAAGCCATGGTCTGCAAAGAGCTTACGAAGCATGTACGGTATCTCATTTGTCAAAAGATATGAATCAGGAAGGGGGGTATACAATCATTTCCAAAACATTAGATGCACCATGGAACATCATAAAGGCCATCATCAACCAACAGAGAAAACGTATCTCCACAGCAACATCACCAAGAACCAAAATTTACAAAAGGGCAAGACAAAAACCTACCAGGGAGGCTACCGAGAGACCTACGGCAACATCAAAAGGAGCTGCAGGAATATCTGACAAGTACTGATGACTCTCTGTACGTGACGACCGTCTCTCATATTCCTCACATGTCCGAGCTCTGGTGTGAGGGTGGCTAGACGGAAGCCCTTTCTCACAAAAAAACAAACAAAACACATCCCAGCTCAAATAAATCACCCCAAAATCATACGGCACAATGTGTTATAGTCTGATGAGACCAATTCCACAAGGCGCAATAATTCCACAGTCATGGTGAAGCATGGTGGTGGAAGCGTCGTGCTTTAGGGCTGCTTTTCTTCAGCTACAACTGGGGCTTTAATCAAGGGGGAGGGAATCAGGAATAGCTACAAATGCCAGTCGATATTAGTGCAAAAACCTTCAGGCGTTGTCTCAATCGGACTCTTATCTCAATCGGACTCTTGTTTCAATCGGACTCTTGTCTCTATCGGACTCTTGTCTCTATCAGACTCTTATCTCAATCGGACTCTTGTTTCAATCGGACTCTTGTCTCTATCGGACTCTTGTCTCTATCAGACTCTTATCTCAATCGGACTCTTGTCTCTATCAGACTCTTATCTCAATCGGACTCTTGTCTCAATCGGACTCTTGTCTCTATCAGACTCTTATCTCAATCGGACTCTTGTCTCTATCAGACTCTTATCTCAATCGGACTCTTGTCTCTATCAGACTCTTATCTCAATCGGACTCTTGTCTCAATCGGACTCTTGTCTCAATCGGACTCTTGTCTCTATCAGACTCTTATCTCAATCGGACTCTTGTATACTTTGCAATTTCACATCAATGGCGGGAAAAGTTCGGACATCATTTTTCTTAGTGGTGTTCTATTACTTCACAAAAACCTGGGGTGTGTAGACTTTTTATATCCATATATTTTATATGTAGGTAGATAGATAGAGAGATAGATAGACAGATAGATAGACAGACATGTAGATATATAGATAGACAGACATGTAGATATATAGATAGACAGACATGTAGATATATAGATAGACTACACACAAAT